>NC_057802.1:294692389-294811348 GCF_018294505.1 Triticum aestivum | reverse complement strand
GAGTTACCGGAACCCAATGTGTGGTAGTAACTGTTCATGGATCACAAACACAGAACTCAGTTCCTGAGGACGGTTTCAATGAGACAACCCACCATGTACTCCTACATGGCCTCTCACCGCTACCTTTACCAAATCGTGTTCACACACTTAGCTCTCACACAGTAGGACATGTTCACAACTTTCCAATTCATTCCCGATGAATCAGACCTGACACAACTCTAAGCAATAGCAGGCATGACAAACAAGCATGAATGAGTAGGCACATCAGGGCTCAAACAACTCCTACTCATGCTAGTGGGTTTCATCTATTTACTGTGGCAATGACAGGTCATGCAGAGGAAAGGGGTTCAACTACCGCAGCATGTAACAGTTGAAACGTTGTTGTCCTAATGCAGTAAAAGAGAGCAGGAGCGAGAGAGTGGGATTGTATCGGAATGAGCAAGGGGGTTTTGCTTGCCTGGCACTTCTGAAGATAGCATTGAGTCTTCATTAGTGTCAACGATCACAACGCCGGAACATCGTCTACCGGGGGGGACAAATACCGGCAACAGAGAAGAAATCAATCAATGCAATGCACAATATGATGCATGATCATGACATGGCAATATGCTGTGAATTGACCTAATGCAGCTAGCAACAAGTGCAAGGGAGTCCATTTGACCCAAATGCAAACTCTAGTTTGAGCATTTAAAATGCCATTTGAATGTTTTCACTTATACAGCAGGTATAAGTTGGTTTTTCATGCATGAAAGTAGCATAAATGGATAGATTGGATTTTTCTGATAATTTTTCATATATAAATTATTTGATTTGGAGCTACGGTTGAATTTCTATGGGTTTTTGAAGTTTTAAACATTTTCTGGAATTTTCAGATTTATTACTAAATAAGAAAATCCCAGCAAATGTATTTATGACGTCAGCAGTGTGTCATAGCGACGTCAGCAGTCAACCACGGTCAAACCTGACGGTGGGACCCGCATGTCATTGAGACAGTGTTGAACTCCGGTTAACCCCGCGTTGACTCAGCTTTGACCCGTCGTGGGGCCCGGTGTCAGTGACACTGGGTTAAACTAACCACGGGGTTAGTGGCTAACCTAATCTGCCACGTCACCTAGCCGGCGTTTAGCCACCGGTGCTAATCAGGACGCGGCGGCGCTCCTCGTCTGGCCATCTCCGGCGATGAGAGCTCGCGTGGCTGGGCGCGTTCGAACCGGAGCAAGGAGGCGCGTAGGTTGGTGGCCTCAGGCGATGCTAGGGTGGCCGGGAACGTCGACGGCGTCGAGTTCCGCGGCGGCGCAGCTGCGGCTTGCACGGGTGCGAGGGCCACGGTGCACGAGCGGGCGA
Source organism: Triticum aestivum (assembly GCF_018294505.1). Taxonomy (NCBI): domain Eukaryota; kingdom Viridiplantae; phylum Streptophyta; class Magnoliopsida; order Poales; family Poaceae; genus Triticum; species Triticum aestivum. The sequence continues at coordinate 294,810,004 of NC_057802.1, read as the reverse complement.
CCTAAGGCGCGCTACGGGTTCCTGGAGAAACCCGGAGCATGACTCCATGCTTGGGTTGGTCGGGCGGGGCAGCTAGCAGCGGCGAGCTTCGCGGCGGCGGCAGCGAGTGCTCGGCCATGGCGGGGATGCGGTTAGAGAGCGGGAACAGAGGGGGTGAGCACGGGGGAAGGTGTAGGAGCTCACAAAGATGCGGTAGAGAAGGTCAACGTGCTCGGGGAAGCGTCGGAGGCGACGGATTGACGACGGCGATCTCGGGCGCCCGTCGGTGTAGATGATGATGATGGCGTCACTGCAGTGCTTCCCGGCTTGCTTGGCTCGGTAGAGGTGACGAGGACGATGTCACGGAGCTCATGGGCACGTCGGAGGGGCGAGGGGGTGGCTGTGGCTACGGTGGTGCTCGTCGGCGGCGACGGCTGCGCTCGGCGCGGGTGAGAGGAAGAGGGCAGAGGGGAGAGAGCCACGGGGAGAGTGAGAGAGGGCCAGAGGGGTTGCGTGGCGCCCTTAGCCAGCTCCAGGCGGTCGGCGGCAAGCAGGAGGTGGCGAGCTACGGGCACGCGCGCGTCGGGCACGCGCTCCGCGTCCGATTGGCGCGAGGTGGAAGACGACTGGCACTTGCCAGGTGGGCTGGGCCGGCTGGAGGAGCTGGGCCAGGTAAGTGGCCCAGGTAGGTTTCCTTTCTCTCTCTTTTTTTATTTGTTTCTGTTTTCTAATATTCTGTAGTCTTTAGGGCTTTATTAAAAATACTTAGACACTTCCAAAAATCATGAAACTACTCATGATCACTGTTGGGAATATATCCTACAGTAAACATTTTAGTTTATGATTATTTGAGCATTTAAAATATTTAATAGCATTTAAATGCCCAAATGCAAATAGAGTATGATTTAATCCAGAGCCCAAATATGTCATGGAAAAATGTGCAGCACCTCTGGTTATTGTTTCCAACATTTTCCAGAAATGATGAACATTTTTGAAAGCCATTTGGAAACACTGAGAATATTTTAGTTGAGCCTAGTGAATTCCTTTGATGCTAGGGTTTATGCAATCCCCATTTCAATTTTCTGCAAAATTCAAACATGATGCACACCTGAAGCTAGCCTAGTGCAATACGAGAAGCTAGGGATGTGACAACTCACCCCCACTAAAACAAGAATCTCGTCCCGAGATTCAAGCGTAGGGTAAGGTGAAAGGGGAACGCAGCTAACATAATCTTCACGATCCAATTGTTCTCCTCGAAGGTGTTGATTCATTGCATCATCTTGATCTTGACATCTTTTCTTTCGAGAGCTTCATCCAACTATGATGACGGAAGAGAGGGAAACTCTACAGGATTGATCTTCTCGAAGATCGAGCTATACAAGATCAACTCATGGAGTGAGACGTTGGAACAACTCTTGAGTTGAGACAGTGGATGGAAAGAAAACAGTTGACAAAGGTTTCAAGTAGCGAGGAGAAATCGACATGACTCCATAACGGGGCACCTTAGGAAAGGTGACTCGTGGAATTCTTCCCTTAAGTGGCAAAAAGAATTACTTTTGATACAAAGATCATTGAAACTCTTTATACCAGCGTAAGGCAATTTACAATGATCGTTTGAAAGAATTCAAAAGAATGGCACACTCAATTTGGAAAGGAAGCTATGGTTATAGAACAACTCGGCAAATGGAAGGCACATTCCAGTTGATACCAAGGATATAACCTAGTGACTGAGCGTGCTTTCAAGAACTTGAGCATTTCCATGTTCATCAAGGTTTTACCAACATCCGTGCCGAGGATCCTGGCAACACATCATACTACCATAATGAACGGTGATGGAGGATGCAGGTGCAAAGGAGGACAACACTTTCTCAGATTTCACCTTAGCGAAGCCAAGGGAGCAAAATCTGGATGATCGACCGAGAGACATTTAGCACTCCGCTTCTAATGTTCTCCTTGATGTACTGGTTACTACGGTCATGCTTAAAAGCATCAACATGGCCATCAAGTAAAGGTCTGACTTCGGGAGCACAAAGGATCCATAAGGAACACTTCTAGAATAAGTCACACGAAATCCTCATGGAGAAGATGGTTAAATAGCTCAATCAAGATACTACAATGATAGATCTTCCGGCTAGGTGTGTCGGCCAGAACATCAACCCTGTCGGGACCTACATCATAATCTTGGAAAAGTTCCAACCATCATATCTGCCCGAGATTCAGATCTGGTTGGTGTCAGGATATTCCAGACTCATCCAGTCTAGAGAGAAAAATGAAAGTTTGCAACACAAATCGACGAGATGACGTTGCGAGATTCTCGGGAGATGAACTACGATAGCAAGCTCCAAAACATGAGCTGGTTCTGCTACACACCTGTGAACACACTGTCCTAGACAAGCACGATCACATGGTAGTCCTATAATAAAACACTACCGAGTTCTGGTTGGGAACCATCATCGAGGATAACGGAATCTTGTACAAATCCGTCTGGTACCTTCAGGACTAGCACTTAAAACTTATTATCCTTGAACAAATCATTCAGTGGCTTGGTGTGCTAGGAACACATATAGAATGAAGGTTGCAAGTCTCCAGACCACAGAACACTTCGCACATATGCATGACTGACTTGGGATGATTCCAAAGGGAGCAAAACAAGCTTTCTCGAATCCACGGCGGCAGCTTACATCAAAAGCACGTGAATTAGAGGAAGTCACTACTTTCATCCAAACATATACTTCATGAGCTAGCACGAAGAAAATGCTTTCAAAAAGTTTCCAACACTAGCTGGATGTTCAATACGAGTCATGGAGAAGGTAGCAGTGTTGCTGATGGGCTCAACAACAATTCATCCAGGTTTCCATGGAGATGGAATTCCATAATTATGTGAACAAGTGATAGCGTTGGTCAGACCCAAAGATGTAATGGTGTATGCTCGAGGAATCAACCACGAGTAAGACAACATTACGAACATCGTTGGTTCTGATTTGATTTGATATGAACCCATACTCAAATCAAAGTTTGTTTAAGATGTTAGGTCCATTAATTGATCACGAGGACCAATCGATGAAGAAATCATCTTTCTACAACAAACACACACACAAGAGATATCCTTTGGAAAGAACTAAGTCAGGCAAGCTTTTATCTTCCAACTCTCCAAGTTGTTGTTTAGCTTAACCAACTAGCTCAAGGTATCCAACACAGATTCTTGGAGAAAGAGTGGTTTATAGGAAAACCATTTGATCACGAGCTCAACATAGCGGTCAGGTGACAACCTGGTGATACTTCTGAGAAGATATTCGGAAAATCACGAACCACCGATATGTTACTAAGCTCGAGAATAATCTTGCTTTTCAGGGCAAGACGATATGATCAACTGAGCAAGGGTTTGACAAAATCCTAACTCATTGATTGAAGAGTGCACCAAAAATAAGGACTAGGTAGCACGATCAATCTTAGGATGATGATTCAATAACCAGCACGCTAAGAATGAGAGTATTGCCATTAACTACCAAGCAACGAGTTGCTCAGAGTATTGATTTCACACATCACGGTTCACTTGTCGGTATTCCGGTTGTGACAACACGGGACCGAGGAATGAATAATGATGGCGAGAAGTATCACTGCGTCAAGAATTCATGAGAGGTGGTGCAATTCTCATGACACTCTTGGCATAAAGATGGTAACACTCCAAGGTAGAGCAGAGCAAAAAGCTGGATTGGCATCTTGGTCTGCAGAATACAATTGCTTTGACCCGATCCTAGATATGGATGAGGTTCTGGAGTTAGTTTCTCCTAGTCATTCTGAAATAGAACGGCTTGACAGACCACAAGAATAATAGGCATCGATAACACGATCGCACACATACCCTTGACTATCAATTGATAGATGAAGGTCGGAATACAGCTAAAGAGGGACAACCCAAAAGAACATATGATTTTCTGAGTTGCGGATGCATGGATTAGTATGTCGAACAAGTTCACCATATTTCTTCCGGATAATCCATGCAGTGGAGGAAGGACTGGCAGAGTCACAATATGAATGGAGTACTCCTCAAGAGCGCCCTGGTTGTGATCTTTTGGTTAAAAGAACTTCTGCCATAATGGTTCATGGTATTGGAAGAATGAGATACCACGGACCTCGAAGACTATCACAAAGGTTACTAATATCCTAAAGGAACTAGCAACACTATCAACACGAGGTAAGTAGAGTGAATCTTGGGTTCAAGAACCCAGAAATAGAATACCTACTACTAAATGGCATCACGGGATGCTTTCGAGAATAATGGCCAGAATCATCACACTGGGAACACAAAACATGGCTAGATTACTAGGCGACTCCCTAAAACACCTAGGGTCATAATAATAGCTCCAACATATATACCGAGGCAATAGAGTGCCTCAACGCACCGATTAGTGTGCTTAATCTGGCCCAAAGGGACGCAAAAACAGAGGGAAAGGATTTTGCAAATGCATCAGATTGTTTAGAAACCTGGGATGACTCGGACAGCATAACGGCTGTAAATGCTTAGAAAGGATTTGAGACATTCACAAGGATTTGCATAGTCACTTAACAACATCATATCAAGGTTCTGGGATGAACTGTCAACTCATGGAAGTAGTAGAAACTGAACTGAGGCTTGAAACCAACAATCCTACGAGTCTACGGATTAGTAACACGTGATCCTGATAGAAAGATGAGAAGCCTAGTTCTTAATCCCCGCAGAAGAGAAGAGGGTGACTCAGATCAGAAGGGCATAAGGTAAAGGAGTAAAAAGAGCCTTACGTTCCCTTCCACAATCAATTCCCTTATATAACTAAAGCATTTCTAGACTCAACTTCGACCAGTTTGGCTTCGTAAACCTACAGGCAGTCAGGCTCTGATACCAAAGCTGTCGGGACCCCGATTCCAAGTCACATCGATCTAGCCGGTAACACCTCATATCAGATTGCGGCCTCACGCACGGTATTCCCACGGGTGTCGCCTTACCATGGCCCGGGACCGTTTGCGTCTTTTAGCTCACGTATATGATAGTGTCGCTAGCATCCATATGACAGAGAACCCGGGCCGACATGACTAGTCGTGAACCCAAAGTGGCACTAACTTACGGGGACAGGCATACATGAATCAACATCGAACGTGTCGGTCAGCAGCGTGCGAATCCGGGCTGTAGCACTGGGCTAACAGGACTCCGGGAACCCGGGCTGTAGCAGGCTAGGCAGGACTCCGGATGTCACCGCGTGACATTTCCCCGAAGGGACAGACACAGGAACGAAGTGAATCACATGCCGGCCAGTCAAGTGTTCCGGAGCAGTAGTGCTGGGCTAGCAGGACTCCGGTGAACCGGGCTGTAGCGGACTACTATGGCTCATGGAAGCACAAGACTACATTTCCCCATAAGAGAGGCTACCAAGGATAAACAACTAGGTTGTCGGATCCCACACATACCAAGCATTTCAATCATACACACAATATGCTCGATATGTGCAAATACAACATGGCATCACAACAAGACTCTACGACTCAGAGTATTTATTCATTAGGCTCCGAAGAGCCAGATATTACAAACATGGGTCTCATGACCCAACATTCAGAGCATACAAGTCAAAGCACATGCGGAAGCTTAACATGTCTGAGTACAGACATCTATAAATGAAAAGGCTGAGAAGCCTGACTATCTACCAGATCCTGCCGAGGGCACAAGATCGTAGCTGAGGTAACAAGCTAAACGTCGAAGTCCACACGGAACTACTAGCGAGACTGACGTCTCTCTGCAAAACATAAAATAGGCAAACGTGAGTACAAATGTACCCAGCAAGACTTACATCAGAACTATCTACATATGCATCGGTATCAACAAAGGGGGTGGTGGAGTTTAACTGCAGCAAGCCAGCTTTGACTCGGTGGCTATCCTAAACTATGACTGCAAGTAACTCTTTTGAGGTGGCGCACACGAGTCCACATATTCACCATATCAATACACCACTATGGATCCGCTCCCGTCTCCCTACGAGAACGCCATCCATAGCACTCACGCTTATCTTGCGCATTTTAGAGTATCCACTTTCACTTGTCTATGAACTGTACAGGCAACCCAGAAGTCCTTTACCGTGGACACGGCTATTCGAATAGATCATATTAACCCTGCAGGGGTGTACTTCGTCACACACGCTCTCGCCACTTACCACCATGTACACCTCGTGTACCTCGGCAACCTTCAAGCGGAAGCCTGGCGAGGGAGTCGGCCACGACCTGACTAACCACACAAGTCTCTCGTCCAGGTTTATCGCCTATTCGGGTTCCATCCGCAAGGAGATCCGGCCGGGGTGTCGCTCACGGCCCCAAACGATGTGTGCAGGGTTCCCGAGCCCACCATCCGGGTGCCACTCGGTACACCAGGCCACGTGTGCCTAGTCTGTCCCAAGCCCACCTGTACCGGGTGCCACTTGGTAGACTACTAACACTACCTACAAACACCAGAGACTAGTTGCAACTCCTGGACAGAGATCGAGGCGGTTAATAAGCCGAGAGGGGTCGAGTTACCGGAACCCAATGTGTGGTAGTAACTGTTCATGGATCACAAACACAGAACTCAGTTCCTGAGGACGGTTTCAATGAGACAACCCACCATGTACTCCTACATGGCCTCTCACCGCTACCTTTACCAAATCGTGTTCACACACTTAGCTCTCACACAGTAGGACATGTTCACAACTTTCCAATTCATTCCCGATGAATCAGACCTGACACAACTCTAAGCAATAGCAGGCATGACAAACAAGCATGAATGAGTAGGCACATCAGGGCTCAAACAACTCCTACTCATGCTAGTGGGTTTCATCTATTTACTGTGACAATGACAGGTCATGCAGAGGAAAGGGGTTCAACTACCGCAACAAGTAACAGTTGAAGCGTTGTTGTCCTAATGCAGTAAAAGAGAGCAGGAGCGAGAGAGTGGGATTGTATCGGAATGAACAAGGGGGTTTGCTTGCCTGGCACTTCTGAAGATAGCATTGAGTCTTCATTAGTGTCAACGATCACAACGCCGGAACATCGTCTACCGGGGGGACAAATACCGGCAACAGAGAAGAAATCAATCAATGCAATGCACAATATGATGCATGATCATGACATGGCAATATGCTGTGAATTGACCTAATGCAGCTAGCAACAAGTGCAAGGGAGTCCATTTGAACCAAAGGTTCAAATGCAAACTCTAGTTTGAGCATTTAAAATGCCATTTGAATGTTTTCACTTATACAGCAGGTATAAGTTGGTTTTTCATGCATGAAAGTAGCATAAATGGATAGATTGGATTTTTCTGATAATTTTTCATATATAAATTATTTGATTTGGAGCTACGGTTGAATTTCTATGGGTTTTTGAAGTTTTAAACATTTTCTGGAATTTTCAGATTTATTACTAAATAAGAAAATCCCAGCAAATGTATTTATGACGTCAGCAGTGTGTCATAGCGACGTCAGCAGTCAACCACGGTCAAACCTGACGGTGGGACCCGCATGTCATTGAGACAGTGTTGAACTCCGGTTAACCCCGCGTTGACTCAGCTTTGACCCGTCGTGGGGCCCGGTGTCAGTGACACTGGGTTAAACTAACCACGGGGTTAGTGGCTAACCTAATCTGCCACGTCACCTAGCCGGCGTTTAGCCGCCGGTGCTAATCAGGACGCGGCGGCGCTCCTCGTCTGGCCATCTCCGGCGATGAGAGCTCGCGTGGCTGGGCGCGTTGGAACCGGAGCAAGGAGGCGCGTAGGTTGGTGGCCTCAGGCGATGCTAGGGTGGCCGGGAACGTCGACGGCGTCGAGTTCCGCGGCGGCGCAGCTGCGGCTTGCACGGGTGCGAGGGCCACGGTGCACGAGCGGGCGACCTAAGGCGCGCTACGGGTTCCTGGAGAAACCCGGAGCACGACTCCATGCTTGGGTTGGTCGGGCGGGGCAGCTAGCAGCGGCGAGCTTCGCGGCGGCGGCAGCGAGTGCTCGGCCATGGCGGGGATGCGGTTAGAGAGCGGGAACAGAGGGGGTGAGCACGGGGGAAGGTGTAGGAGCTCACAAAGATGCGGTAGAGAAGGTCAACGTGCTCGGGGAAGCGTCGGAGGCGACGGATTGACGACGGCGATCTCGGGCGCCCGTCGGTGTAGATGATGATGATGGCGTCACTGCAGTGCTTCCCGGCTTGCTTGGCTCGGTAGAGGTGACGAGGACGACGTCACGGAGCTCATGGGCACGTCGGAGGGGCGAGGGGGTGGCTGTGGCTACGGTGGTGCTCGTCGGCGGCGACGGCTGCGCTCGGCGCGGGTGAGAGGAAGGGGGCAGAGGGGAGAGAGCCACGGGGAGAGTGAGAGAGGGCCAGAGGGGTTGCGTGGCGCCCTTAGCCAGCTCCAGGCGGTCGGCGGCAAGCAGGAGGTGGCGAGCTACGGGCACGCGCGCGTCGGGCACGCGCTCCGCGTCCGATTGGCGCGAGGTGGAAGACGACTGGCACTTGCCAGGTGGGCTGGGCCGGCTGGAGGAGCTGGGCCAGGTAAGTGGCCCAGGTAGGTTTCCTTTCTCTCTCTTTTTTTATTTGTTTCTGTTTTCTAATATTCTGTAGTCTTTAGGGCTTTATTAAAAATACTTAGACACTTCCAAAAATCATGAAACTACTCATGATCACTGTTGGGAATATATCCTACAGTAAACATTTTAGTTTATGATTATTTGAGCATTTAAAATATTTAATAGCATTTAAATGCCCAAATGCAAATAGAGTATGATTTAATCCAGAGCCCAAATATGTCATGGAAAAATGTGCAGCACCTCTGGTTATTGTTTCCAACATTTTCCAGAAATGATGAACATTTTTGAAAGCCATTTGGAAACACTGAGAATATTTTAGTTGAGCCTAGTGAATTCCTTTGATGCTAGGGTTTATGCAATCCCCATTTCAATTTTCTGCAAAATTCAAACATGATGCACACCTGAAGCTAGCCTAGTGCAATACGAGAAGCTAGGGATGTGACACCTCCATCAACGGGCTTTGATAATCTTTGTTAACTTGCTTAACGACAAGTTGTGAATCACCCCTGACGATGAGCTTCTTGATCCCGAGGTCTGCCGCGATCGTGAGACCGGCAAGCAACCCCTCGTATTTAGCAGTGTTATTTGTTGACATCTCCCTAGGAAAGTGCATCTGGATTACATACTTGAGGTGCTCTCCGGTGGGTGCAACAAGTAGCACACCAACACCGGCGCCTTGCAGTGAAAAAGCCCCATCAAAGTACATAATCCAGTTGCGACTCATTTCCTTGCTGGGGAGAGTGGTGTCCTGGATCTCTTCGTCGGGCGTTGGGGTTCATTCTACAATGAACTCCGCCAAGACTCTACTCTGGATTGTCGAAGTACTTTCAAGCTTCAAACCAAAGCTCGACAGTTACAAAGCCCATTCCACAATCCTCCTGGTTTCGTCTGGGTTATGCAATATCCATTGCAACGGTAGGCGGGTGATGACGGTGACTTCGTGTGCTTGGAAGTAATGACGCAGCTTCCTCGAGGCCATAAGGAGGCCGAAGAGCAATTTCTGCACACCGGAGTACCTTGACCTAGCCCCCTGCAAGAGGGAGCTTACAAAGTAAACCGGGTGCTGCATCATCTTCTTCTTCTGCACCACTTCATTCGATTGCGCAGGCCCTGTCCCGCCGGCGTCAGACTCTGCCGGGAGCCTTGCCTTGCTGGCACCAGGCTCTGCCGGGGGGAGCTCTGGCTTGCCATCCACCCGTCTTGCCATTGCCACTGCCTCTTCGTCGACCTCCCTCTGCACCACTAGCGCGGTGCTGACCACTTGATTTGTTGCCGCTAGATACAGCAACAACGCAGCCAGTGAGTCGACGCACATCCTTGATCCGCCTAGGCGCCTCGATCTGCTCAATGGCCTTGATCTTGTCTGGATTTGCCTCGATCCCATGCTGTGACACAAAGAACCCAAGAAGTTTTCCGGACGGAACGCCGAAGACATACTCCTCAGGGTTCAGTTTGAGGTTGATCTTGCGCAAATTCGCAAACGTCTCTTCTAAATCGTGTATGAGTGTTGCCCTGTCCTTGGTTTTGACCACTATGTCATCCATATAAGCTTCCATATTTCTATGTAGTTGGGGCTCAAAACCAATTTGGACTGCTTGCAGACGTTGAGCCAGCACTCTTCAACCCGAAAGGCATTCATAAAAAAACACTATGACCACATGGGGTGATGAATGATGTTTCTCTTATTCTTTTTTCATGAAGATCTGGTGGGTATCCTCGAGTAAGCGTCGAGGAATGATAACAGTCACACCGCGGACGTGGAGTAACAATCTGGTCGATGGCGCGAGTAACGGCAAAGGGTCCTAAGGACAAGCTTATTTATATCTGTGTAATCAAATACACCAGCCTCCACTCCATTTGCCTTGCGCACGCACCACCGGATTGGCCAACCATGTCGGGTGGAAGTACCCCTCTCAACCAAGCCTACTGCCTCCAACTTCCTGATTTCCTCTGTGATGAACTCTTGCTGTTCTAGAGCCTGCTTCCCTGATCTCTGCTTGAACGGGTCGTGCAAGGACAGACAGCAAGGTGCTCTTCACACCCTCCCTGGGCAACGCCGGGGATGTCGCATGCTTGCCATGCAAACACATCGACATTCGCCCGCAGGAAAGTGATGAGCGCGCCTTCCCTATTTGCTGTCGAGGGTGGAGCTTATGGTGAAAGCCCCTCCTGTGCCATCCTCCTTGACGGACACCTTCTTGGTCTCTGGTGGTGCAGCTCTGGCTTTCTTGCTCTTGCCGGTTGAGCTATCTGGCACGTCCTCGACGGGAGCACTACACTCCGAAGAGTGCGCTTGCCGGAGTGGGTGCGAGAGGTCTTACCGGTCTTCTTCCTCCCCGGGACTTCAGCGGCAGGAGCAAGTGCCTTGGCGGCAGTTGCTGCGACTGCCTCCCGGTAAAGTTGGTCAGCGCAGATTAGCGCATCCTTCTTGTCGGGGAGGACGGTGATGATGGTCATTGGCCCAGGCATCTTCAGCGTGTTGTAGGCGTAGTGTGAGGCCGCCATGAACTTGGCTAGCGCTGGGCGACCGAGGATCCCATTGTAGGGCAAAGGGATCTCGGCTATGTCGAAAGCAATCCTCTCCGTCCTGTAGTTCAGCTCGCCTCCAAACGTCACGAGCAGCGTGACCTTACCCTTCAGCTGACTCCTTCCCGGGTTGACCCCTTGAAACGTGCCTATCTCTTCGAGGTCTCCATCAGGAATCTGCAGCCTTTTGATCACAACAGGCGAGATCAAGTTCAGACCGGCCCCGCCGTCAACTAGCATCTTTGTCACCTTGAGGTTGCATATTGTCGGGGAAACCAACATCGGCAAACACCCGACCGTAGTTGTGCGATCAGGGTGGTCCTCGGTGTCAAAGATGATAGGCGTGCTGGACCACTTCAGTGGCTTCTGAGCATCGAATGATGGTTCCGCTGCTGTGATCTCACGCGCCCACTGCTTGAGCTGGCAGTGAGAGGTGTGCAGCGAGGCACCACCTGTCGGGACCCCGATTCCAAGTCACACCGATCTAGCCTGTAACACCTCATATCACTTTGCGGCCTCACGCACGGTACTCCCACGGGTGTCGCCTTACCATGGCCCGGGACCGTTTGCGCCTTTTGGCTCACGTATATGACAATGTCGCTAGCATCCATATGACAGAGAACCCGGGCCGACATGGCTAGTCGTGAACCCAAAGCGGCACTAACGTATGGGGACAGGCATACATGAATCAACATCGAACGTGTCGGTCAGCAGCGTGCGAATCCGGGCTGTAGCACTGGGCTAACAGGACTCCGGGAACCCGGGCTGTAGAAGGCTAGGCAGGACTCCGGATGTCACCGCGTGACATTTCCCCGAAGGGACAGACACAGGAACGATATGAAACACATGCCGGCCAGTCAAGTGTCCAGAGCAGTAGTGCTGGGCTAGCAGGACTCCGGTGAACCGGGCTGTAGCGGACTACTATGGCTCAAGGAGGCACTAGACTACATTTCCCCATAAGAGAGGCTGCTAAGGATAGACAACTAGATTGTCGGATCCCACACATACCAAGCATTTCAATCATACACACAATATGCTCGATATGTGCAAATACAACATGGCATCACAACAAGACTCTACGACTCAGAGTATTTATTCATTAGGCTCCGAAGAGCCAGATATTACAAACATGGGTCTCATGACCCAACATTCAGAGCATACAAGTCAAAGCACATGCGGAAGCTTAACATGTCTGAGTACAGACATCTACAAATGAAAAAGGCTGAGAAGCCTGACTATCTACTAGATCCTGCCGAGGGCACAAGATCGTAGCTGAGGTATCAAGCTAAACGTCGAAGTCCACACGGAACTACTAGCGAGACTGACGTCTCTCTGCAAAACATAAAATAAGCAAACGTGAGTACAAATGTACCCAGCAAGACTTACATCAGAACTATCTACATATGCATCGGTATCAACAAAAGGGGTGGTGGAGTTTAACTGCAGCAAGCCAGCTTTGACTCAGTGGCTAACCTGAACTACAACTGCAAGCAACTCTTTTGAGGTGGCGCACACGAGTCCACATATTCACCATATCAATACTCCACTATGGATCCGCTCCCGTCTCCCTACGAGAACGCCATCCATAGCACTCACGCTTATCTTGCGCATTTTAGAGTATCCACTTTCACTTGTCTATGAACTGTTATAGGCAACCCAGAAGTCCATTTCCGCGGACACGGCTATTCGAATAGATCATATTAACCCTGCAGGGGTGTACTTCGTCACACACGCTCTCGCCACTTACCACCATGTACACGTCGTGTACCTCGGCAACCTTCAAGCGGAAGCCTGGCGAGGGAGTCGGCCACAGCCTACCTAAACACTCAAGTCTCTAGTCCAGGTTTATCGCCTATTCAGGTTCCATCCGCAGGGAGTCCGGCCGAGGTTTCCACATACGGCCCCGAACGATGTGTGCAGGGTTCCCGAGACACCAAACGGGCGCCCGGTACACCGTGCCACGTGCCTACCGCATCACAGCCCACCCCTCGGTCAGCGCTGTCCACGGCCTCCAGCATACTACAAACACCAGAAACTACTTGCAACTCCTGGACAGAGGACAAGGGTGATTAAGAAGCCGAGAGGGTCCATTGGTTTCGGGCCCAATGCGTGGTAGTAACTGTATCATGGATCACAAACACAGAACTCAGTTCCTGAGGACGGCTTCAATGAGACAACCCACCATGTACTCCTACATGGCCTCTCACCGCTACCTTTACCAAATCGTGTTCACACACTTAGCTCACACACAGTAGGACATGTTCATCACCATTCCAATTCATCCCCGACGAATCAGACCCGACTCAACTCTAAGCAGTAGCAGGCATGACAAACAAGCATGAATGAGTAGGCACATCAGGGCTCAAACAACTCCTACTCATGCTAGTGGGTTTCATCTATTTACTGTGGCAATGACAGGTCATGCAGAGGAAAAGGGGTTCAACTACCGCAGCATGTAACAGTTGAATCGTTGTTGTCCTAATGCAGTAGAAGAGAGCAGGAGCGAGAGAGTGGGATTGTATCGGAATGAACAAGGGGGTTATGCTTGCCTGGCACTTCTGAAGATATTATAGTTCTTCATCGGTGTCATCGATCTCATCGTCGGAATCACGGCTATCGAGAGGGGACAATCACCGGCAAACAAGGAAGAACACAATCAATGCAATGCACAATATGATGCATGATCATGACATGGCAATATGACGTGATTTGGCCTAATGCAACTAGCAACAGAAAGGTTTGGGTTGATTTGAACTCAAGGTTCAAATTCAAATTCAAACTATGAATTCAAATAGTGCATTATCATGTTTTCACCTATACAGCAGGTATAACTTAGTTTGACATGCATGAAAATGATACAGATGGATAGATTGCATTTTTCTGATAATTTTTCATATATAAATTATTTCATTCTGAGCTACGGTTGATTTTATATGATTTTTAGAAGTTTATACTATTTTCTGGAATTTCCTGATTAAAAATAAATCCAGAAAATGTAATACTGCGTCAGCCTGACGTCATCACTGCGTCAGCGAGTCAACGGCTGGTCCAGGTCAAACCTGACCAGTGGAGCCCACTGGTCAGTGACTCAGCTAACTAACCAAATTAGTTAGTGCTAATCTAAGTTAATTAGGGCCTGGGCCCACATGGCAGTGGCTCTAGGGGTGGTTTAGCTGGGTCATTAGTGGCTAATGACGAGCCACGTCATCAGTCGCCGGAGTTTCGCCGGCGACGACCATTTCGCGCGACGGAGATCGTCGGGATCTCGCTATAGCCCACGGTTTGAGGCGGGGTTTGCTCCTACGGATTGCTGGCGCTCCCGCGCATCTAGTGGTGGTAGCAGCAGCAGCTGGGATGGCCGGAGGTGACGGCGGCGAGCGCTTCCGCGGCGGCCGGAGTACGGGCACGCTCGGACACAGCGTTTTGGTGCACGGGAGGACGAGCTGCGGGTTGCTACGGAGCCCTGCGGACTCGCTGAGCACGGGGGTGGGCTCGAATGCGTCGTAGATGCGCTCTAGCTACGGCGGTGCCATGGCCGGCGGCGGTGAGCTCTCGGGCTCGGTCGGAAGACGGGGCTAGGGGACGAGAACAGAGGGGGAGAGCGAGGGGGAAGCAACAGGAGCTCACAGTGAACTCTAAGGCGTCGTCGGAGAGGTCGGGGAAGCCCGGACGGTGACGAATCGAACGGGGCGGCGCTCGGAGCAGAGGAAGAAGACAACAGCGATAGCGGCGCTGCGGGGCGCTCCGGCGTCACGTGCGTCGGCGTAGAGCTTCATGGATCCGAGGCGGAGCTTGTAGGCTAGTTGGATGGCCGCGGGGATGCTAGTGGCTGCGGTGGTTCACGGCGGCGTGCTCAGGCACGTGAGGGGAAGAGCGATGGAGAGAGACAGAGGAGAGGGAGAAGGTCGGGAGAGAGTGAGAGAGTCCCAGGGGGTGCGTGGCGACGCGGGAGAGATCCAGGGTGACGGGGACGCAGGCAGGCAGGGTGGAGGTGGCCGGGGCGCGTGCCGGCGCGCTGCGTCCACGCGCTCTGCCTACTGGCCTGGGGAGGAAGACGACAGGAAGGAGGAGGTGGGCTGGGCCGAATCTGCTAGGCCACCAGGTAAGTGGGCCTCAGGTAAGTCTCTGCTTCCTTTTTTATTTCTTTCTGTTTTCTATTTTCTGTAATTGGTTCGATTTAGCAAAAATGCCAAACCACTTTGTAAAATGCTCAAAATATTTGTGGCACTTGGGAAATTATTTCCCACGACCCTCAAATGCTTTCAAGATTATTTGGACATTTAAGAGTATTTATAGAATTTAATTGTCCAAATTCAAATACTTATGAATTAACTCCAAAATCCATAAATGTCCTAGAAATGTGTGCATCATTTTTGGGAGAAGTTTTCACCCATTCCAAAATTGATGAACTTTTCTGAAGGCCATTTTGGGTAGATCGAAAAGATTTAATTTGACCCTAATTGTATTTCATTTAGTGCTAGGGTTTTAACATCCCCATTTCAAGATTAATTGAAATCGAAAATGATGCATGGATGCAATGCCACTAATTACAAGAAGATTTCTAGGGCTGTGACAACTCACCCCCACTAAACAAGAATCTCGTCCCGAGATTCAAGAAGTGAAGTAAGAAGACAGAGGGGTCACAAAACTATCACAGTCTTCTCGGTCCAACTGCCCTTCACGAAGATGTTGATCCGTTGCTTCAATTAACGTTGACGTCTTTGCTTTCGAGATCTTCATCCGACACGATGACGATAAGGGAACTCTATAGAAATTGATCTCCTTAAAGATCGAGCAACTCACGATCAACTCACGGAATGCGACGTTGAGTATCTCTTGAGCTGAGACTCAACACATACATCGAGAGAGGGATGAAGTGAAACAGAGAACGAAGATTCAAGTTGATAAACACAATTCCACGCTGAATAGGACGGTGCATGGTTTCAAAGTAGCGAGGAGATAATTCCCACGATTCCATAACGGGGCACCTTGGGGAAGGTGACTCGTAGAACTATTCCTTAAGTGGCAAAAAGAATTACTTTTGATCCTAAGATCATTGAAAACTCTTTATACCAGCCCAAGGAAAATCGCAGACGATCATTTGAAGGAGTTCAGAGAAATGGCATACTCAGATCGGAAAGGAAACTATGGTTATGGAGCAACTCGGCAAGCGGAAGGCACATTCCCGTTGATACCGGGGATATAACCTAGTGTGTGAGTATGCTCTCTAGAACTTGAGCATTTCCATATTCATCAAGGTTTTACCAACATCCGTGCCGAGGATCCTGGCAACACAACATACTATCATGATGAACGGTGATGGAGGATGCAGGTGCAAAGGAGGACAACACTTTCTCAGATTTCACCTTAGCGAAGCCAAGGGAGCAAAGTCTGGATGATCGACCGAGAGACATTTAGCACTCCGCTTCTAATGTTCTCCTTGATGTTCTAGCGTAACCCATTAGATGTGGTTTGGTATCTTGAACATCAAGTAGTAGGTCAGACTTCGGGTGCGCAGGAATCCATAGGGAATAACTAGTGGAATAAATCCTAAGAAAATCCTTATGGGGAGGTGGCCAACTTCCTCAATCAAGATACTACAATAATAGGCCTTCCGGCTGGATGTGTTGGCCACGACATCCACTTTACCGATTATCGAGAGGGCAATATTTAATTCTTGGGAAATGTTCCAACCATCATATCTGCCCGAGATTCAGATCTGGTTGGTGTCAGGATATTCCAGACTCATCAAGTCTAGAAGGAAAATGAAAGTTTGCAACACAAATCGACGAGATGACGTTGCGAGATTCTCAGGGGATGAACTACGATAGCAAGCTTCAAAACATGAGCTGGTTCTGCTACAAACACATGTGAACACGCTGTCCCAGACAAGCATGACCACATAGTAGTCTTATGATAAAACACTACCGAGTTCAGGAGGGGAACCATCAACGAGGATGTCGAAGTTCTTTCATAAGTCCGGATTAGCTCTTATGAAGGAACTCCTTCTCCTTGAACAAATCAATCAGTGGCTTGGTGTGCTAGGGATACATATAGAATGAAGGTTGCAAGTCTCCAAACCACGGTATACTTCGCACATATGCATGACTGACTTGGGATGATTCCAGAGGAAGGCAAAACAAACTTTCTCGAATTCACGGCGGCAATTTGCATCTAATGCACATGAATTAGAGTAAATCACTTCTTTCATCCAACATATGCTTCATGAACGGAACACGAAGATAATGCTTACACAAGTTTCCAACACTAGCTGGATGTTCAGCACGAATCAGGGAGGAGACAAAATGCTGCTGATGGGCTCAACAGCAACTCATCGGAATTTCCATATCACTAGAGTTCCACCATCATGTGAACACGGTGATAGCATTGGTCAGACCAAAAGATGTAATGGTGTATGCTTGAGGAATCAACCACGAGTAAGACAACATTACGAACATCGTTGGTTCTGATTTGACTTGATAATAGCCCATACTCAAATCAAAGATTGGACAAGACAATAGATCCAACAACTGATCACGGGGATAAATCAATGAAGATATCATCTTTCTTCAACACACACCCAAGGATATCCCTTTGGAATGAACTAAGTCAGATAAAACTTTTATCTTCCAACCCTCCAAGTTATTGTTTAGCTTAACCAACTAGCTCAGGGGTATCCAACACGGATTCTTGGAGAAGGGGTGGTTTACAGGAAACCAACTTGATCACGAATTCAACATAGCGGTCAGGTGACAACCTGGTGATACTTCCGAGAAGATATTCGGAAAATCACGTACCACCGATATGTTGCTAAGCTCGGGAACAATCTTGCTTTTCAGGGCAAGACGATATGACTGAATAAGCAAGGACTGACACTATCCTAACTCATTGATCGAAAAGTGCACCGAAAATAAGGACTAGGTAGCACGATCAATCTTAGGATGATGATTTAATAACCAACACGCTAAGAATGAGAATATTGTCCATTAACTACCAAGCAACAAGTTGCTCGGAGTATTGATTTCACACACCACAATTCACTTGCCGGTATTCCGGTTATAATAACATGGGAACCGAGGAATGAACAATGATGGCAAGAAGTATTACTGCGCCAAGAATTCATAGGAGGTGGTGCAGTTCTCATGACACTCTTGACATAAAGATGGTAACACTCCAAGGTAGAGCAGAACAAGAGCTGGATTGGCATTTTGGTCTGCGGAATACACTTTCTTTGACCCAATCCTAGATATGGACGAGGTTCTGGAGTTTGTTTCTCCTAGTCATTCTGAAATAGAATGGCTCGACGGACCACAAGGATAGTACGCAACGATAACACGGATGTACAACTAGTCCTGACTATCAATTGATAGACAGAGGTCAGAATACAACTAAAGAGAGACAACTCAAGGGACATATGGTTTTCTGAGTTGCGGATGCATAGATTTAGTATGTCAACAAGTTCCACATATTTCTTCCGGATAACCCATGCAGAAAGGTAGAACTGGCAGAGTCACGATATGAATGGAGTACTCCTCAAGAGTGCCCTGGTTGTGATCTTTTGGTTAAAAGAACTTCTGCCATAATGGTTCATGGTATTTGGAAGAAGGAAATACCATGGACCTCGTGGACTAATGCAAAGGTTACTAATAACCTAAAGGAACGAGCAAACACTATCAACAGGAGGTAAGTGGAGTGAATCTTGGGTTCAAGAACCCAGAAATAGAATGCCTACTAACTAAATGGCATCACGGGATGCTTTCAAGAATGATGGCCAGAATCATCACACCGGGACACACAACATGGCTAGGTTACTAGATGATCCCCTAAGACACCTAGGGTCATAATAATAACTCCAGCATATATGTCGAGGCAATAGAGTACCTCAACTCAGCAATTAGTGTGATTAACCTGGCCTAAAGGAACATCGACCAGAGGGAGATGATTTTGCAAATGCATCAGATAGTTTAGAAACCTGGGATGACTCGGATAGCATAACGACTGTAAATGCTCAAAAATACTTGAGACATCCTGCAAAATAGTGGCATGACCACTCAACATCACAATATAAACTTCCGGGATCAATGGTCAACATACATAAGTAGTAGGAACTGAACTGAGGCTTAAATCCATTAATCCTATGAGTCTACGGATTAGTAACACGTGATCCTGATAGAAAGATGAGAAGGCCTAGTTCTTAATCCCCATAGAAGAGAAGAGGGTGACTCAGATCAGAAGGGCATAAGGTAAAGGAGTAAAAAGAGCCTTACGTTCCCTTCCACAATCAATTCCCTTATATAACTAAAGCATTTCTAGACTCAACTTCGACCAGTTTGGCTTGGTAAACCTACAGGCAGTCAGGCTCTGATACCAACGCTGTCGGGACCCCGATTCCAAGTCACACCGATCTAGCCTGTAACACCTCATATCACTTTGCGGCCTCACGCACGGTACTCCCACGGGTGTCGCCTTACCATGGCCCGGGACCGTTTGCGCCTTTTGGCTCACGTATATGACAATGTCGCTAGCATCCATATGACAGAGAACCCGGGCCGACATGGCTAGTCGTGAACCCAAAGCGGCACTAACGTATGGGGACAGGCATACATGAATCAACATCGAACGTGTCGGTCAGCAGCGTGCGAATCCGGGCTGTAGCACTGGGCTAACAGGACTCCGGGAACCCGGGCTGTAGCAGGCTAGGCAGGACTCCGGATGTCACCGCGTGACATTTCCCCGAAGGGACAGACACAGGAACGATATGAAACACATGCCGGCCAGTCAAGTGTCCAGAGCAGTAGTGCTGGGCTAGCAGGACTCCGGTGAACCGGGCTGTAGCGGACTACTATGGCTCAAGGAGGCACTAGACTACATTTCCCCATAAGAGAGGCTGCTAAGGATAGACAACTAGATTGTCGGATCCCACACATACCAAGCATTTCAATCATACACACAATATGCTCGATATGTGCAGATACAACATGGCATCACAACAAGACTCTACGACTCAGAGTATTTATTCATTAGGCCCGAAGAGCCAGATATTACAAACATGGGTCTCATGACCCAACATTCAGAGCATACAAGTCAAAGCACATGCGGAAGCTTAACATGTCTGAGTACAGACATCTACAAATGAAAAAGGCTGAGAAGCCTGACTATCTACCAGATCCTGCCGAGGGCACAAGATCGTAGCTGAGGTATCAAGCTAAACGTCGAAGTCCACACGGAACTACTAGCGAGACTGACGTCTCTCTGCAAAACATAAAATAAGCAAACGTGAGTACAAATGTACCCAGCAAGACTTACATCAGAACTATCTACATATGCATCGGTATCAACAAAAGGGGTGGTGGAGTTTAACTGCAGCAAGCCAGCTTTGACTCAGTGGCTAACCTGAACTACGACTGCAAGCAACTCTTTTGAGGTGGCGCACACGAGTCCACATATTCACCATATCAATACTCCACTATGGACCCGCTCCCGTCTCCCTACGAGAACGCCATCCATAGCACTCACGCTTATCTTGCGCATTTTAGAGTATCCACTTTCACTTGTCTATGAACTGTTATAGGCAACCCAGAAGTCCATTTCCGCGGACACGGCTATTCGAATAGATCATATTAACCCTGCAGGGGTGTACTTCGTCACACACGCTCTCGCCACTTACCACCATGTACACGTCGTGTACCTCGGCAACCTTCAAGCGGAAGCCTGGCGAGGGAGTCGGCCACAGCCTACCTAAACACTCAAGTCTCTAGTCCAGGTTTATCGCCTATTCAGGTTCCATCCGCAGGGAGTCCGGCCGAGGTTTCCACATACGGCCCCGAACGATGTGTGCAGGGTTCCCGAGACACCAAACGGGCGCCCGGTACACCGTGCCACGTGCCTACCGCATCACAGCCCACCCCTCGGTCAGCGCTGTCCACGGCCTCCAGCATACTACAAACACCAGAAACTACTTGCAACTCCTGGACAGAGGACAAGGGTGATTAAGAAGCCGAGAGGGTCCATTGGTTTCGGGCCCAATGCGTGGTAGTAACTGTATCATGGATCACAAACACAGAACTCAGTTCCTGAGGACGGCTTCAATGAGACAACCCACCATGTACTCCTACATGGCCTCTCACCGCTACCTTTACCAAATCGTGTTCACACACTTAGCTCACACACAGTAGGACATGTTCATCACCATTCCAATTCATCCCCGACGAATCAGACCCGACTCAACTCTAAGCAGTAGCAGGCATGACAAACAAGCATGAATGAGTAGGCACATCAGGGCTCAAACAACTCCTACTCATGCTAGTGGGTTTCATCTATTTACTGTGGCAATGACAGGTCATGCAGAGGAAAAGGGGTTCAACTACCGCAGCATGTAACAGTTGAATCGTTGTTGTCCTAATGCAGTAAAGAGAGCAGGAGCGAGAGAGTGGGATTGTATCGGAATGAACAAGGGGGTTATGCTTGCCTGGCACTTCTGAAGATATTATAGTTCTTCATCGGTGTCATCGATCTCATCGTCGGAATCACGGCTATCGAGAGGGGACAATCACCGGCAAACAAGGAAGAACACAATCAATGCAATGCACAATATGATGCATGATCATGACATGGCAATATGACGTGATTTGGCCTAATGCAACTAGCAACAGAAAGGTTTGGGTTGATTTGAACTCAAGGTTCAAATTCAAATTCAAACTATGAATTCAAATAGTGCATTATCATGTTTTCACCTATACAGCAGGTATAACTTAGTTTGACATGCATGAAAATGATACAGATGGATAGATTGCATTTTTCTGATAATTTTTCATATATAAATTATTTCATTCTGAGCTACGGTTGATTTTATATGATTTTTAGAAGTTTATACTATTTTCTGGAATTTCCTGATTAAAAATAAATCCAGAAAATGTAATACTGCGTCAGCACTGACGTCACTGCGTCAGCTGGTCAACGGCTGGTCCAGGTCAAACCTGACCAGTGGAGCCCACTGGTCAGTGACTCAGCTAACTAACCAAATTAGTTAGTGCTAATCTAAGTTAATTAGGGCCTGGGCCCACATGGCAGTGGCTCTAGGGGTGGTTTAGCTGGGTCATTAGTGGCTAATGACGAGCCACGTCATCAGTCGCCGGAGTTTCGCCGGCGACGACCATTTCGCGCGACGGAGATCGTCGGGATCTCGCTATAGCCCACGGTTTGAGGCGGGGTTTGCTCCTACGGATTGCTGGCGCTCCCGCGCATCTAGTGGTGGTAGCAGCAGCAGCTGGGATGGCCGGAGGTGACGGCGGCGAGCGCTTCCGCGGCGGCCGGAGTACGGGCACGCTCGGACACAGCGTTTTGGTGCACGGGAGGACGAGCTGCGGGTTGCTACGGAGCCCTGCGGACTCGCTGAGCACGGGGGTGGGCTCGAATGCGTGGTAGATGCGCTCTAGCTACGGCGGTGCCATGGCCGGCGGCGGTGAGCTCTCGGGCTCGGTCGGAAGACGGGGCTAGGGGACGAGAACAGAGGGGGAGAGCGAGGGGGAAGCAACAGGAGCTCACAGTGAACTCTAAGGCGTCGTCGGAGAGGTCGGGGAAGCCCGGACGGTGACGAATCGAACGGGGCGGCGCTCGGAGCAGAGGAAGAAGACAACAGCGATAGCGGCGCTGCGGGGCGCTCCGGCGTCACGTGCGTCGGCGTAGAGCTTCATGGATCCGAGGCGGAGCTTGTAGGCTAGTTGGATGGCCGCGGGGATGCTAGTGGCTGCGGTGGTTCACGGCGGCGTGCTCAGGCACGTGAGGGGAAGAGCGATGGAGAGAGACAGAGGAGAGGGAGAAGGTCGGGAGAGAGTGAGAGAGTCCCAGGGGGTGCGTGGCGACGCGGGAGAGATCCAGGGTGACGGGGACGCAGGCAGGCAGGGTGGAGGTGGCCGGGGCGCGTGCCGGCGCGCTGCGTCCACGCGCTCTGCCTACTGGCCTGGGGAGGAAGACGACAGGAAGGAGGAGGTGGGCTGGGCCGAATCTGCTAGGCCACCAGGTAAGTGGGCCTCAGGTAAGTCTCTGCTTCCTTTTTTATTTCTTTCTGTTTTCTATTTTCTGTAATTGGTTCGATTTAGCAAAAATGCCAAACCACTTTGTAAAATGCTCAAAATATTTGTGGCACTTGGGAAATTATTTCCCACGGCCCTCAAATGCTTTCAAGATTATTTGGACATTTAAGAGTATTTATCGAATTTAATTGTCCAAATTCAAATACTTATGAATTAACTCCAAAATCCATAAATGTCCTAGAAATGTGTGCATCATTTTTGGGAGAAGTTTTCACCCATTCCAAAATTGATGAACTTTTCTGAAGGCCATTTTGGGTAGATCGAAAAGATTTAATTTGACCCTAATTGTATTTCATTTAGTGCTAGGGTTTTAACATCCCCATTTCATGATTAATTGAAATTGAAAATGATGCATGGATGCAATGCCACTAATTACAAGAAGATTTCTAGGGCTGTGACACCACCGTTGACGCACATGGCCTCCGTAGCCTTCTGGAACTCTTGCTCGTCGGACTCGTCGTCCTCGTCATGACCATCATCTTCTTGCTTCTTGTCGTGGCCCCGAGCGGGCCTCTCTTGCTGGTTATCCCTGCCGCGGCGACCTTCTTGGTCGCCACGCTTCTTGCCGGATCCCTCGGCACCATCCTGACCCCTCTCCTTGTCCCACCTTTCATACTCAGCTTTTTGCTTCTCAGCAAGCAACTTGACTTGCCGACAGTTCTGGAGGTCGTGGCGCTTGGTGCGGTGGATCTTGGAGTACTGCTTGTCGGAGCCTCCTGGCTTGTCGGCAGCCGCCAAGGCCCGGCAAGCGGCGCACCTGGTAATTTCCTTGCTGGGTCGTCTGCCTTGGCCTTTTTGGCAACGCCGGTGTCCTCGGATCCCTCGACGGCAAGCACATTCTTGCCCTTGCGCTTCCTATTGTGGCGCCGGCCCTTTTTTGTCGGGGCGGCTGTATCTTCGTCTGTGGAGTCAGTTTTCCGCACCGGCGTCCTCGCCGGGGTACTTCCTCCCCTCTTCAGCCCGGGCGCACCTATCGGCCAGAACATACAGTTCGGCCACATCTTCGACCTTGTTCATCGCTGGCTCTTCGTGCATCTTGCGGTTGCACACATTCTGATGGAATGCGCTGATCACGGCGGCGGGATGAACATCTGGGATGTTGTACTGCACTCGGCTGAACTTCTGTATGTACTTGCGCATGTACTTGCACAGGGTTTCACCTTCTTTCTGGGGGATGATATGCAAATCGCTTGCCTGGCCATGAGCTTGGTGGCCTCCAGTGAAGGCGCCAACGAACTCATGGCACAAATCCGACCAAGAAGAAATGGAATCCGCCGGCAAGTGCATCAACCATGACATGACATTGGGTTTAAGTGCCAACGGGAAGTAATTGGCAAGCACCTTGTCGTCGCGGGCTCCGGCAGCTTGCATCGTGATGGTATAGATGCTGAGGAACTCCAACGGGTGGGTCTTGTCATTGTACTTCTCGCCAACGTCGGGCTTGAACATGCGGTGGGAGGGCCACTAGAACTGCCGCAACTCACGGGTAAAGGCTGGGCAACCCACCTCGTAGGGTAGGCCGCCGGAGCGTCCCGGAGCCGGGTGGTCCATAGTGGGCCCCGCCCGCCTATCTGACTGGTGGCATGCTTCGCGCCGGCGCTCGATGGTGGTTCGAGCATCTTCATGGGCTCGCTCCTGAAGAACTTGGCACTGGTCGCGGTGGGTCCGTGGGTCGGACGACGCTATGGAAATGTTATCACATGCGTTGTCGCGACGGGCCGACGCCCGCGGTGGCCGGTGCGGGGGAGGAGAGTGCACCGTGGCTGCAGCACCTCCAGTCCTTCCACCACTGGCATGCGGTGGTTCGACGGAGCACCGGCCCGAGGGCCCTGCTGGTCGCGGCTCATCTTTGTTGGCAAGGCCGACGAGGCTCCGGATGGTGGCTCTCCACTCTTCCAGCTTTTCCACAGCAGGAGGAAAGTCGAGGAGCAACTGCGCGCGTGAAAGCTTCTGCTGGTGTGGGTGGCGGCGACAGCTGCGTGGACCATGACGCGCTCTGACTTCTAACCATGTTAGAAGGAGCTCTATCACGGCCTTGCGGCTGCGCGCTATTTTTGCCAGTGTCTCGGCGTGCATGCTGGCCTTCTTCGTCGTGCGAATGAGGTACAAGACTCATTCCACGGTGGCGGCCGGGGTCACCAGCGTGGCGACGCTGCTCGTCGCGCACAACCTAGGAAGAGCGCGTCCTGGGCACTGGCGTAGGCGTCTTGGAGGTCGCCGCGCCGCCCATGGGTGGCACGACGCCGCCCTTGGAGGGCTCCGCGCCGCCTGCGGGGGGGCTGACTCCATCTTTGGATTTGGCGGTGTGCGGCCCGTCGTCTCGCGCGTGAACGACACATCTCGCCTGGCTTTGGCTGCCAGAGCGATGTGGGTGTTCGTGGGCCGCGCCTCGGCTTCCATCCACGACCGCCCCACCACTCACCCGCACCGGTACGGGCCGTTCGGCTCCCGATGAACCGATCGCCGTGATCGTCTTCTTCTTGGGAGCCATGGTGATGGAGAACTGCTAAACCAACTACTAGACCGGATTTTCACAAATGCGCGGCCCCTACCTCGAGCGCCAAAGATGTCGGTGGAAAACGACACCTATGGAATCACTGGGATCCCTTCTAC
Organism: Triticum aestivum; assembly: GCF_018294505.1. Lineage (NCBI taxonomy): Eukaryota > Viridiplantae > Streptophyta > Magnoliopsida > Poales > Poaceae > Triticum > Triticum aestivum. The sequence goes on along the minus strand of NC_057802.1, from coordinate 294,784,228 downwards.
GGTTGGTGGGCGCGGGGTTGTGCAAAGAGCGGGTCTGGTAGCCAGCACAAAGATTGTTTACCCAGGTTCGGGCCGCAAGGATGCGTAATACCCTAGTCCTGCTTTGGTGTATATTTGAGTGTTCTTGAGCTTTTGAACTAGCTGCAGTGCGTGTGTCGCCCAAAAGATCTGAATCCTCCTCCTGTACGCCTCGGGCCTCCTTTTATAGACAAAAGGGGTCGCCATAGTGGCACACGGGAGGTGGAAAGGTATACAGTGGTTAAGTTTATCCTCTGTGACCGTCAGACAAACGCATTTAATGCACTGCCGACGTGCCGTCTTGCTTTATCGGGGACGGCGAGGAAGCTCGTCCGAGCTGTCGTCGCCTCGCCTGGCTTCGACGCGTGTCCGAGTCGATGAGGCGTAGTAGCGCCACGTTGGCCGGCTGCTGGGCTGGCGCGGTGGCAGAGTCTTCACGAAGATCTGCATGCCACCACACAGGTGCTTGCTGAGTTGGCCTTGAGACCACGCGTCGCCACGCGGGTGCCTGCTCAGCTGGTTGGGCTGGTAGCTGTATGGGAACGGTGGTGGAGCTTTGGCGGTCGTGGGCCTGGCCGTGGCCCTGCAGGTGTCCTCGGCAAGGGTCTTGTTGGGGCCTCGGCAAGGGTCTTTCCGCGTCATCACGGTCGTCCCCGGCAAGGATTTTGCCGGGGGTCTTTTGGATTTCCTGGGCCAGGACCTCGCTGAGGATCGTCGTCTTCCGGTCCTCATCTGATCTTGTGTGTTTTTAATCTTCACAAAGATCTGCATGCCACCACGGAGGTGCCTCCCGAGCCTTGGTTCCAATGTGGTTGATGGTGTTGGAACCCTTGGGCTCAAGGGTGGCGCGCTCTGCTGGCGTTGGGCAAGTTGCCCCGGCAAGGCTCTTGCCGGGGCTGCGGAGGCTGCCCCGGCAAGGGTCTTGCCAGGGGAGTCCACCTCGCCCTCTTGATCTTTGCGTCTGTGGTCTTGGCGTTGCTTTGGTCGTTTTGTGCCTCTGGCTTCCCTTCTCTGCCCTACTTTGTGTGGTCGTGGGCGCGGCTCTGACTGCCCGTGCACAAGTAAAGGGGTAAAAAGGAGAGCCCCTACTTTTGTACACCGACGGGTTTGCTCTATGATGGTTATTTTTGCCGGTTTCACTTCTTATGTCGTGTCAGTAACAAAGGCACTGTCCATCACTTATATCACTGGACACAATTGGATCAGTCTGTTGTCTGAGTACAATCTGAAGCCCTATGATGAACTGCAGTTTGGTTTAACAAACACGCCACAATTAGTCCTTCTCGCGTATAAAAGAAATGAAGAAAAAGACAGGATCAAGGTCATGGAGCCTAGTCAAGTTAGAAAGCTGATCATAGCAGACCAGAGACGATCATTGCTGTCTCACACATCGGTACCACCTTCAGCAACGGATCAAGCACCGGCACCTTCTCCGACAACACTTGCTCTAGCACTGACAGCGGCAGCAGCTCAGTCTGATCCACCTGAGGATTGGGCACCGATCGCGTCAGCGGATCAGGCTGATCTACAGGTAGAACGGGCATCGACACCGGCACCTTCTTCGACACCGGCACCAGCTCCACAAGGAGCACCATCTCCGGTAGCAGCTACAACACTACTTGTCGCACCGGCATGGGCACCAGCAACGACTCCGGCACCTGCACCAACACTTGAAGTTGCACTTGCATCTGCTCCGGCCCCTGCAGCGACAACGGAACCAGCAGTTGCACCGGCAACATACTGGGCTGCAGTTCGCACAGCATATACCAAAGTCCTTACAAAAACTAACATCTCCACCTTCTAGGTAAGCATTAGCCGCCCAAGTGCTTCGTTCTTTTTTATTTCCATGTTGTTTCACATGATTCATTGTGTTGATCTAACTGTTTGTGTATGTCTTCTTGTTTGCAAACTGAGAATTCCTAGAGCAACAAGGGAGTCGTTCAACAATCTGGGCGACCGTGGTCAAGTTTCTCTTACCATTCGCAGCCTTGGTGTGACTGAACCTGCTCAATATACCATAAGTACAAAGGATGGTCGCATGATGATTGATGCTAAAGGATGGCCAAGGATCAAATCTAAATCAAATCATGCGGTACGGGATGATGTCAAAATCAAACTTTCTCAGCAAGGAGAGCTGGTCCAAATCAACTTTGAAATTCTTCAGTAGCAGCATGCAACTGCCGAACTGATCTATCCTCCGAGAGATTTTGATGTAATAATATGGCATGGTGAAACAAATGTCTTGTGTGTATAAGTAGTACGACAGTATTATTTATCACGTAGGATATCGTTGATAGAATTGCAACTCTGATTGCTGGTTAGGACCTGTCGTTCGATTTCACTCTAACAGCTGTCGTGCTTTATTCAATTTTTTGTATTCGCCTTGCGACAGCATCTAAAACCAGCGCCGTACCGATCTCTTGCAATATGAAATGCACTGCATTAGAACACATGGGCCCCCAAACATGCAGGCCCACAGGACTGTGGCCCAAAGTCCAGAACCGTGAGCCTGTCTGAGTATTATATTCCCCTAGATTTTTCTTATGTATAAAGTTGTGATATAAAAGATTTTTATATTTCTTTACAGAGGGAGTATCTCTCTGTCAAAAATATATTTATGTGTAACTAGTTACTCCTACCTTTCTACTTCCTTTCACTGATATGTGGGGCATCCGACAACGGGGTCCACGTGCCACGCACCAAATTAGAGTGCACAACTACACTGTAAACTCACCCCAGTCGTAGCGCCGCAGTAATGCCCAATGAGCTGTCAAATCACAAAAACCCTCACCTTTCCAGCTTTAGCAGTAAGTTGGACGGATGAAGCAGCAATATTTCACTGGGCCTGAATCCCCTTCTCCCTCGTCTGCTTGTTCAGAGAAAACCCCCTCTCGGTGATTGCATAGGGTTTTCTCATGGAGAACCAGATACGAATTTTTCATCCATCCCCGATAAATCTGTCAGGGAAAACGACACCTATGGGATCACAGGGAATCCCTACTACGGTTGGCGGGGCGTGGAGTAGCGCAAAGAGCAGGTCTAAAAGATCAGCACGAGGGGATTTTTACCCAGGTCCGGGCCGCAAACGATGCGTAATACCCTAGTCCTGCTTTAGTGTATATTTGGTGTTCTTGAGCTCTTGAACTAGCTGCGGTGCATGCCCAGTTCAAAAAGTCTGAATCCTTCCTCAGTACGCCTCGGGCCTCCTTTTATATGTCAAAGGGGTCGCCACAGTGGCACACAGGAGGTGGAAAGCATCTACAGTGTACAAGTCTATCCCTAACATCGTGGGACAAACACATTTAATGCGCCACCTACGTGTCCTCTTGCTTTATCGGGGACGACAATGAAGCTCGTCCCGTCCGTCGCCGCCTCGCCTTGCTTTGACGCACATCCAAGCTGACGAGGCATGCAGCGCCACGCTGGCTGGCTGGTTGCTGCACTGGTGCGGTGGCAGGGTCTTCATGAAGATCTACATGCCACCACGCAGGTGCTTGACTGGTTGGCCTAGAGGTTACTTGCTGCCACGTAGGTGCGTGTCTAGTTTGGTAGGCTGGTTTCCACGTCGGAACGGCTGTGGGATAGAGAAACCTTGGTAGGTGCGGGCCTGGTTGTGGCCCCGCAGATGCCCCCGGCAAGGGTCTTGCCGGGGTCGGCAAGGGTCTTGCCGGGGTCTTGTGGATGTCCCTAGCAAGGATCTTGCCGGGGGTCTCGTGGCCGTCCTGGCAAGGATCTTGCCGGGGGTCTTCGTCTGTCCCCGGCAAGGTCTTCGTCTTCTGGTTCCCATCTAGATTTGCAGGTCTTTGGTCTTCACAAAGATCTGCATGCCACCACGCAGGCGCCCCTGAGCCTTGGTCTTGATGTTTGTCGACGGTGTTAGGACTCTCAGGCTCGAGGGTGGCGGCCTTGCTGGTGTTGGGCAAGACGCCCCAGCAAGGGTCTTGCTGGGGCTGTGTAGGCCGCCCCGGCAAGTGTCTTGCCGGGGAGGAATCCACCTTGCCCCCTTGCTCTTCATGCTCCTGGCTTGAGTGCTGCCTCGGCAGCCTTGTACTTTCCCTTCCTCTGCCCCGCCAAGCCTGGCCGCAGGTGCGGCTATGACTACCTGTGCACAAGTAAAGGGCTATAGAAAGGCCCCTATTTTTGTACACTGACAGGAGCCCCCGGGCCTGGGCCACACATAAGCACGAAGCGTTGTTGGGCCAAGCCCAGAACGGTGCGCATGTACGTGTGGCAGAGTTTTTACCGTAGTAACTTCTTCGCCAGTTGCACTTTCCCATGATCCACATTGAGTGCGTGACGTGGGGGTCGTGCGTGGAGTGGCCACAGCATGCTAGCATCATCCTGCGGTGAATAGTAAAGAGGCGGCCCGCACCTTCCCCATAAAAAAGAGGAAGCCGCAGGGGCGCTGCTCATTTACCCTCTGCGCCTTTTCCAATCATGGAACTGCCGTTCCACGTTTCCCACCACGCCCGCCTCTTTCGCCACGTTCACTGCATGCATGGTGTGGGTTAGGTGGCGGATGTGCAGGGTATGGGAAGGCGCGCCATGGTCGATACCCACGCAACTTTGATTGGCGTGGGGAGGGCGGTTGATGACCTCGCTCGTTAGCAATGGCTTTAATGAGCCGGACTTGAAGGGGATGTTCAGAGGTGTAGAGCCAGTCTCCAGCCTTCCTTGCTTGGGTATAAAAAGGGGACCGGGAGGAGGAGGAGAGGCATCCTCTTGTGTCTTCCCTTCTTCTCCATTCTGCATCCACGGCCATGCCGAGAGGGCGTGGCCGCGGCCGTCCTTCAGCGGAGGCGACTAGGTCTTCTTCCCGCCAGAGAGCCGCGGCGGTTAAGGAAGAGCCAGATGCTCAAGGCGGAGGCGCCGGACGGGGTTGCGGTCGGCGAGCTGGTGGAGGGAGAGGTGGGCGCGGAAGGGGGACACCCACGACACTACCATCTCTGCCACCATCTCCTCCTGCATCGTCGAGTGGCCATGTCGGAGACACAGCGCTGGAGTTCATCTTGCAGTTGTGCGAGCCACCGCGTAGCCGCCTTCGTCTTCCCGAGGCGTTCGGGAGGGTGCTGGAGATCGACCAGTCGCCGAGGTTGAGGCTCCATATGAAGGGGTGTTGCAATGGCAACATGTGGGCGAACACAAGGTTCCCTGTCCCTCATGTAATGCTTCTTCGTCGGGGCTGGAAAACCTTCACACGAGCCCACTGCTTGGTGAAGGGGCACGTTCTCCACTTTAAATTAGTGGAGAGCGACCTGCTCTCTGTCAAGGTCTTCGGACGCTCAGGAATCAGGTTAGGGTGCTGCGCGGAGAGCTCGACTGCCGATGAGAGCTCCTCCTCGAGCGAAGGTGACGAGGAGGGGACCGGTGGGGAGGACGATGGGGACGGGTCTCACTAGACGTTGGATGCCCCGTCCCTAGGCGACGCCAGCAGCAGCACATGGCCTTCTCCCGGGCAGAGTGATTTGCCGGGGGGTAGTTCTTGGCGGCGGCTCCTCGAGCCAGCTCCTTGAACTTCTCGGGGCCGTTGCACCTGGCGGTGGAAGGCCGGAGAAGATGAAGAAGGCGGGTGGCGGGCCGTCAAGTCGGAGTACGATGGCATCGACACCTTCGTCTCGTATTGTCGGCCCGCTGCCTCATCTTTCGGCTTCTTCCCCGGCACCGTCATCACCAGCCCTCTTCTTGGCGGCCGCCGGGACGTTCGCTTGGTGCCATCTGCTGCTCGTATCTTGCCTAGGTACCCCCCCACTATCTTGATCCGCTTCCTGAGGAGAGGACAAGAAAGGGATTACGGGCATCTTATCTTTTTTAGATCTTAAGCCTGCGGGCACTTGTCAAATTTAGACTTTGTAACCCCTTGCTCATGTTTACGTTCCGTATGAATTGTACTTGTTTAATCAATGTATTAATGAAAAAGGGTGTTTGCCGGGTTCTTTTGTGCATGAGCGAGGCCCACACTAAGGAGCGAGTCCTTGTTATTTTAAGCAAACAACGTCGCCCGGCAACAAACCTCGCCGTCCTCCCGCTTTATACCACGATTATACCCACACCCTTGGCGGGAGTAGGGGCATAGTAGGAACGGGCCCTTCGTTTGTTTCCCTTCCACCGCAACTACAACCAAATTCCGGCCTGAAAGGGATTTCGGGCATAGGAAGGACGGAGCACGGTGGCATAGGAATGAACGAAGTTTCGTACGTTCAAGTTTCATACGGAAGCGCATAGCGGGGAGGGGGGGCTATCTAAATCTGCAGCCCCCAGCAACCTCGGCGGTGTCGGTCCGTCTTCTTACCTCCAAACGGTTCTGCAGAAGCGCCTCTGCAGCCTGCGAACCAAAAAGGACTGGAAGAGACAGAAAGACATGCACTCGACCTCTATGCTAGGGGTTAGTTGCCGCCAAGCACTATCAACCCTACCTGAGAGGGTAATTCCTAGGGCGCCAGCGCTTCATTTATTTATCTGTTGCTCAGGGTCTACGCCTGGCTTTGTACAAAGGGTTACATGCCTTGCCGGCAAGGCTTGTACAAAAAGTAGTCTGTCGGGGGGCCCGACAACCGCGCCTTATGGGTAAAACTTGCGAAGATGTTTGATGTTCCTGGAGTTGCTCACTGGAATACCATCTTCGGTCTCTAGGCGGACTGCGCCGGGCCTGGTGACTCATATTACCCGATAAGGGCCTTCCCACTTTGGCGTCAACTTGTTGGAATTCTTGGCGGATTGGACTCGCCGAAGAACAAGGTCGCCTTCCTCAAGGCTTCGGGCATGAACCTTGCGGCTATGGTAGCGGCACAAGGCTTGCTGGTAGCGAGCGGCTCGCACAACAGCCCGAAGACGATCTTCCTCAAGGAGTGTCGCATCATCTTGGCGCAACTGCTCTTGCTCAAGCTCATCATAAGCAAGCACTCGAGGTGACCCGTATATGAGTTCCGTGGGGAGAACTGCTTCTGCCCTGTATACCATGGCAAAGGGTGTCTGGCCAGTGGCTCGATTTGGCATCGTTCTGATCGACCAAAGAACCGTTGGCAACTCATCAATCCAGCGCCTTCCGCACTTGTGTAGCCTGTCAAAGGTTCTGGTCTTGAGGCCTCGCAACACCTTGATATGTCTCCAACGTATCTATAATTTTTGATTGCTCCATGCTATTATATATTCTGTTGTGGATGTTTAATGGGCTTTATTATACACTTTTATATTATTTTTGGGACTAACCTATTAGCCCAAGGCCCAGTGCAAATTACTGTTTCTTTGCCTATTTTAGTGTTTCACAGAAAAGGAATATCAAACGGAGTCCAAACGGAATGAAACCTTCGGGAGCGTGATTTTTGGAACTACGTCATCCAGAGGACTTGGAGTGGACGTCAAGCAATCAACAAGGAGGCCACGTGGTAGTGGGGCGCGCCTACCCCCTGGTCGCGCCCTCCACCCTCATGGGCCCCTCGTGGCTGCACCGGCCTACTTCTTCCTCCTACGTATACCTACGTACCCCGAAACCATCCACGAGCACCATGAAAACCTATTTCCACCGCCGCAACCTTCTGTACCTGTAAGATCCCATCTTGGGGTCTTTTTCGGCGCTTCGCCGGAGGGGGAATCGATAACAGAGGGCTTCTACATCAACACCATAGCCTCTCCGATGATGTGTGAGTAGTTTACCACACACCTTCGGGTCCATAGTTATTAGCTAGATGGCTTCTTCTCTCTCTTTCGATCTCAATACAAAGTTCTCCTCGATCTTCTTGGAGATCTATTCGATGTAACTCTTTTTGCAGTGTGTTTGTCGAGATCCGATGAATTGTGGGTTTATGATCAAGATTATTTATGAACAATATTTGAATCTTCTTTGAATTCTTTTATGTATGATTGGTTATCTTTGCAAGTCTCTTTGAATTATCAGTTTGGTTCGGCCTACTAGGTTGATCTTTCTTGCAATGGGAGAAGTGCTTAGCTTTGGGTTCAATCATGCGGTGCTCGATCCCAGTGACAGTAGGGGAAACGACACGTATTGTATTGTTGCCATCGAGGATAAAAAGATGGGGTTTATATCATATTGCTTGAGTTTATCCCTCTACATCATGTCATCTTGCCTAATGCGTTACTCCGTTCTTATCAACTTAATACTCTAGATGCATGCTGGATAGCGGTCGATGTGTGGAGTAATAATAGTAGATGCAGGCAGGAGTCCGTCTACTTGTTGCGGACGTGATGCCTATATAGATGATCATGCCTAGATATTCTCATAATTATGCACTTTTCTATCAATTGCTCGACAGTAATTTGTTCACCCACCGTAATACTTATGCTATCTTGAGAGAAGCCACTAGGGAAATGTACGTCCCCCGGGTCTATCTTCCATCATATTAATCTTCTGACAACTAGCTATTTCTATCTCCGTTTATTTTGCAATCTGTACTTTTAACCTTTATCATAAAAACACCAAAAATATTATCTTATCATCTCTATCAGATTTCACTTTTGCAAGTGGCCATGAAGGGATTGACAACCCCTTTATCGTGTTGGTTGCAAGGTTCTTATTTGTTTGTGTAGGTACGAGGGACTTGTGTGTGGCCTCCTACTGGATTGATACCGTGGTTCTCAAAAACTGAGGGAAATACTTACGCTGCTTTGCTGCATCACCCTTTCCTCTTCAAGGGAAAAACCAACGCATGCTCAAGAGGTAGCACACCTCTGCGTTCGCCCTCTCAGCCTGGCCATTACTTTTGGGATCAGCAATAGAAGCAAAACAAACCTTGCCGCCGAGGTCTTGGATAAACTGCATAAAGGTGTGGCTTGTGAACTGCGTGCCGTTGTCAGTGATGACTCTATTCGGCACACCAAAACAGCAGACTAGTCCCTTGAAGAACTTGACGGCTGATTGTGTTGTCACCTTTCTCACCGGTTCCACTTCTGGCCACTTTGTGAACTTGTCGATCGCGACATACAAGTACTCAAAGCCCCCGACAGCACAGGGAAAGGGGCCCAGTATGTCGAGCCCCCAGACTGAAAAGGGCCAGGAAAGAGGAATTGTTTGAAGGGCTTGGGCTGGTTGATGAAGCTTCTTTGAGTGGAACTAGCATGCTTCACACTTGGTTGCTAGTGCAGTTGCATCCTAGAGAGCGGTGGGCCAAAAGAAACCTTGCCGGAACGCTTTGCCGGCAAGGGCTCTCGACCCTATGTGGGACCCACACATGCCTCCATGTATCTCTGCCAACAGCTCCAGTACGTCCTCCTGGGGAATGCACTTTAATTTCACGCCATTCGGTCTTCTTCTGTATAGGGCATCATCCACAAACTGGTACATGCTGGACTGACGGGCTACTTTTTCTGCTTCTTCCTGTTCCTCAGGAAGTTCCCCTGTTTGGAGGAAATGGACGGTACGTTGCACCCATGCCGGAGCCTGAGGCTTGACGGCAAGGACTAAAGGCTCATCTTCGGCCGTAGGGGCAGCTGTCTCTACGGTCAGGGCTTGGGCTCCTGCCGGAGATTGCTGCTCCTCGGCAAGCTTGGGGCACCCGGCAGCCTCCTTGCCGGTGGCTCCTAGGAGCTTAGCGGGAAATTACTCTTCGGGGCCCACCTTCCTTCGCTTGTTCTGTCCTGCTGATGGCTCAATGGATGGCTGAGTTAACTGAATCACAAAGGTACCTGGTTCCAAAGGCAACTTGAGGGCAACGCGTTTCGACAGGTCAGCGAAAATGCCGTTCTCTGCTCGGGGAACATGCTCTGCTTGTAGACCGTCAACATGCTCTTCCAACTTCCTCACTTCATCCACATAGGCCTCCATCAACGGGCTCTGGTAATCCTTATTAACTTGCTTGACGATGTGCTGCGAATCACCTCTGATGATGAGCTTCTTGATTCTGAGGTCTGCTGTGATCCCGAGATCGGCAAGCAATCCCTCGTACTCTGCCATGTTGTTCGTTGACTTTTCCTGGGGAAAGTGCATCTGGATTACGTACTTGAGGCGCTCTCCGGTGGGTGCGACGAGTAGCACGCCGGCACCAGCACCTTGCAGTGAGAAAGCTCCATCAATGTACATAATCCAATCACGGCACGTCTCGTTGCCGGGAAGGGTGGTTTCTTGAATCTCTTTGTGGGGCATTGCGGTCCATTCTACTATGAACTCTGCCAAGGCTCGGCTCTTGATCGTTGAAGTACTTTCAAACTTGAGGCCAAAGCTCGACAGTTCCAACGCCCACTCCACAATCCTCCCAGTCGCATCTGGGTTGTGCAATATTCATTGCTGTCGGATGTGGAGTTCCGGCAAACACTTAAGGTTCGAACACTGGGGTACGCGCGAAGTCTTTCCCTCCTACCAATCTACGCCCTAGCTCACTAAGATCTCACGGACGAACTTGGCGAACTCGCAACACAGAAAGACACGAGGTTTATACTGGTTCGGGCCACCGTTGTGGTGTAATACCCTACTCCAGTGTGGTGGTGGTGGATTGCCTCTTGGGCTGATGATGAACAGTACAAGGGAAGAACAGCCTCCTGAGGTTGAGGTGTTCTTGTGCTGGTCGGACTTGTGTGGGTGAGGATTCGATATGAATCCGTTGCCTCCTACTGTGGTGGTTAGACCTATTTATAGAGGCCCTGGTCCTCTTCCCAAATATTGAGCGGGAAGGGAGCCAACAACGGCGGGCAAATTTGAAGGGGGACAGCTAGTACAAGCTATCCTGACAAAAGCAGTCTTCGCCTGCGAAAAGCTCTGGTGGTTACGCCGTCTTGGGCTCCACGATGACCTCTGTCTTTGCCGTCCTCCTGGTCTTGGTCTCGTTGCACCAATATAGCAACCTTTTTCTGATGCCTCGGTACTCTTCGCCTGCGTTGGCCTCCTTAGCACCAAAGAGGAAATAAGGACGCTGCGCACGCTGGCGCCCGCCTGGCGCCGTTCGTCATGGCTCACGTCATGAGAGCCTCGTGAGGTGTTGCCCCGCCTTGATATCTCCGCTCCTCGTGAGCCTGCCTGGCTAGGCTACTCCAAAGGAGGTCTTGCGTCGTCCGCCTCGCAAGGCTTGGACCCTTGCGAGGGTCTTGGATGCCTTGTTGATGAAGATGGGCCGTACGGCCTGCTAGCTCTGCCACGCTATGGGCCGCAGGCAGGCAAGTCTGGGGACCCCCGTTCCCAGAACACCGACAATTGCAAAGGGAGGCGGGTGACGGCAGTGATCTCATGTGCTTGGAAATAGTGATGCAGCCTTCTCGAGGCCATGAGGAGGCCGAAGAGTAGCTTCTGCATACCAGAATATCTTGATCTAGCACCTTGCAAGAGGGAACTGACAAAATAAACTGGGTGATGCACCACCTTCTTCTTCTGTTCGACTTCGCCTACTTGCGCAGATTCTGTCTTGCCGGGATCGGGCCTTGCTGGGGGTCCACCTTGCCGGCATCAGGCCATACCGAGGAATGCCCCGGCCCACCATCCGCCGGCTCGGCCGCTGCCGTTGTTTCTTCCTCAAGTTCCCTCTGCACCACTAGCGCAGCACTGACCACTTGATTCATTGTCGCCAGATACAGCAGCAACGGCTCTTGTGGCTTAGGCGCGACTAGTGTTGGCGTGGAGGAGAGGTACCTCTTCAGATCTTGCAGCGCTGCCTCTGCCTCCGGAGTCCATTCCATTGGACCCGCCTTTTTCAAAACTTTTAAAAAGGGGAGGGCACGCCCAGCAGATTTGGAGATGAACCTACTTAGAGCAGCAACACAGCCGGCGAGCCTACAGACGTCCTTGACCCGTCTTGGTGCCTCAATCTGCTAAATCGCTTTGATCTTGTCGGTGTTTGCTTCGATTTCGCATTGAGACGCAAAGAAACCAAGAAGCTTGCCGGACGGGACACCGAACACACACTTCTCTGGATTGAGCTTGAGGTTGATCTTGTGCAGGTTTGCAAATGTCTCCTCTAGATCCTGCATGAGCGTGGCCTTGTCCTTGGTCTTGACCACTATATCATCCATATAAGCTTCCATATTTCTATGCAGCTGCGGCTCAAAACCAATTTGGACTGCTCGGGCAAATGTTGAACCAGCGCTTTTCAACCCGAAAGGCATCCATACAAAATAGTATGTACCAGATGGGGTGATGAACGCGGTCTTCTCTTCGTCTTCCTTCATCATGAAGATCTGGTGGTATCCTGAGTAGGCGTCGAGGAATGACGGTAGGTCACACCCGGCAGTGGAGTCCACTATCTGGTCAATGTGTGGCAGAGGAAAAAGATCCTTTGGGTAGGATTTATTGATATCTATATAGTCAATGCACAGCCTTGCCATTTCCCATTTGCCTTACGCACCACCACTGGATTGGCCAACCACGTAGGGTGGAGCACTCCTCTGACCAGGCCTGCCGCCTCCAACTTCCTGATCTCCTCCATGATGAATTCTTGTCGTTCCAAAGATTGCTTCCTGACCTTCTGCTTGACGGGCCGCGCATGAGGACAGACAGCAAGATGGTGCTCAATCACCTCCCTGGGAATGCCGGGGATGTCCGATGCTTGCCACGCAAACACATCGACATTCGCCCGCGGGAAGGCGACGAGCGCACTTTCCTATTTTCTGTCGAGGGTGGAGCTTATAGGAAAAGCCCCGCTCGTGCCGTCCTCCTTGACGGGCACCTTCTTGGTCTCAGGTGGTGCTGCCTTGGATTTCTTGCTCTTGTCGGTGGAGCTCTCTGGCACAGCCTCGACAGGAGTGCAGCACTCCGAAGAGGCGCGCTTGACGAAGTGGATGCAGGAGGTCTTGCCGGAAGAGGTCTCACCAGAAGGGGCCTTGCCGGTTCTCTTCCCTCCTGGGGCTTCAGCGGCAGGAGCAAGTGCCTTGGCGGCAGTTGCTGCAACTGCCTCTCGGTAAAGTTGGTCGGCGTAGATGAGCGCGTCTTTTTTGTTGGAGGGGACGATGATGATGCTCATTGGCCCGGGCATCTTCAACGTGTTATAGGTGTAATGTGACGCTGCCATGAACTTGGCCAGCGCTGGGCGGCCAAGGATCCCATTACAGGGCAAGGGGATCTTGGCGACATAAAAACGATCTTCTCCGTCCTATAGTTCAGCTCGCCCCCAAATGTAACGGGAAACATGATCTTACCCTTTGGCTGACTCCTCCCCGGGTTAACCCCTTGAAACGTGTCCGTCTCCTCGATCTCCATCGGGGATCTGCAGCCTCTCGATCACGGCAGGCGAGATCAAGTTCAGACCGGCCCCACCGTCAACTAGCACTTTCTTCACCTTGAGGTTGCGTATTGTTGGTGAAACCAACAACGGCAGACACCCGACTGCAGTTGTGCGATCAGGGTGATCGTCGATGTAAAAAATGATAGGCGTGTTGGACCACTTCAGGGGCCTCTGGGCATTGAACGATGGCTCTGCCGTGGTGACTTCACGCGCCCAGTGCTTCAGTTGGCGGTGTGAGGTATGCAACGAGGCGCCACCATTGACGCACATGGCCTCCGTAGCTTTCTAGAACTCGTGCTCACCGGACTCGTAGTCTTCATCTTGATCGTCGTCTCCCTCCTTGTCACGGCCCCAAGCGGGCCTCTCTGGTTGGTTATTTTTGCTGCGGCGATCCCCTCGGCCGCTGAGGGAGTCCTGGATTAAAGGGTCCTCGGGCGTCCGGACTATGTAACATGGGCCGGACTAATGGGCTATGAAGATACAAGACAGAAGACTTCTTCTCGTGTCCGGATGGGGCTCTCCTTTGCGTGGATGGCAAGCTTGGCGTTCGGATATGAAGATTCCTTCCTTTCTAAACCGACTCTGTACAACCCTAGGCCCCTCCGGTGTCTATATAAACCAGAGGGTTTAGTCAGTAGAGGCAATCATAATCATACAGGCTAAACATCTAGGGTTTAGCCATTACGATCTCGTGGTAGATCAACTCTTGTAATCCTCATATTCATCAAGATCAATCAAGCAGGAAGTAGGGTATTACCTCCATCGAGAGGGCCCGAACCTGGATAAACATCGTGTTCCCCGTCTCCTGTTACCATCGACCCTAGACGCACAGTTCGGGACCCCCTACCCGAGGTCTGCCGGTTTTGACACCGACATTGGTGCTTTCATTGAGAGTTCTGCTGCGTCGTCATCAGAAGGTTTGATGGCTCCATCAGTCATCTACAACAATTCTGCCCTGGGGGAGGTTTTTCTCCCCGGCCAGATCTTTGTGGTCGGCGGCTTTGCACTGCGGGCCAACTCGCTTGGCCATCTGGAGCAGATCGACAGCTACGCCCCAGGTCACCAGATTAGTTTTGGAAATCTGGGCTATGTCGCTGATATCCGAGGAGACTTGATCTTCCAAGGGTTCGCGACCCCAACTTCCGCTCTGGCCTTAGATCCGGAGCACATCGCCAGGTCCGAAGATGGGATTATTAAGCCCGCCAGACTACCTGCGGCCTCTACACCTAGTACGGGAGAGCCAGGGGAAGTAGTGCCACTGGCAGCCATCATGAAGCCGGACTCTACTTCGGACACTGGCATCGAACCCTTAGAGTCAGCATCGTGTGAGCTCGACCAAGGAGTCTCCTTCCCGCCGTACTCCACGGATTTTCTTCTCCCTGGCAAAACCTCGCCTTTAAGCGAGGCTCTGGACTTGATGCGATCCCTCGTCATTACAGAGGAGCAATGTCCGAACTACGCCCAACCCGGACTAGGGGCTGGGAGCAAGGAATTTTACGTCCAACCCACCACCCACTTCATAGCCACTGTCGAGGACTTAACTGACATGCTCGATTACGGCTCCGAAGACATCGGCGGTATGGACGACGACGCCGGAGAAGAGCAGGCCCTAAACGCACCATTTACCGGCCGCTGGACGGCCACCTCTTCGTATGACATGTACATGGTGGATTCACCCAAAAAGGGTGACGGCGATGACAAAGAGGATCTAGTTGAGGATAAACCTCCTGAGATACAACCAAAGCGTTGACGTCAGCGGCGCCGCTCTAAATCATGCTGCTGAAAAGACAGCAACACCGGCGCAGGAGACGACAACACTCCGGACGATGCCGAAGACAAAGAAGACCCCATCGAGCCAACTTTCGAACAGGACGATTGGGAAGATGGGCAGGTTAGCCCTGACGAACAGGCCTTAAACGAAGACTCAGAGGATAGCAACTATCTTCCACTCTCCGAGGATGAGGTGAGCCTCGGCAACGAAGACTTTATCGTGCTGGAGGAACCTCTTGAGCAGGAGCGCTTTAAGCGCCAGCTAATAGCCACTGCAAGGAGCCTGAAAAAGAAGCAGCAACATCTTCAAGCTGATCAAGATTTATTCAACGATAGGTGGACTAACGTCCTGGCAGCCGAGGAATACGGCCTCGAGCGCCCAACCAAAAGTTACCCGAAGCGTAAACTTCTACCTCAATTCGACGACGAGGCACTGGACCCCATACCGTCAGCGCGTAACGCAGCTGACAGACCACCGCGTGGCCGGGACAAAATGGCAATTCAGGTCGAACACCAGCCTATACCACCTCATCATAAAGGTAAAGATATAATAGCTCAGGGATATACATATGACCTACGTCAGGACCTGGACAGTAGAGCAGGTCAGACCAGATCGATCTACGGATCGCGGGGGCGTGCCCCGACGCACGACGACGTCTATCTAGCCGGACGTGACAAGCATAATCACGTCCGGGCCGAAAACCGCAGACGGACTCTATCCGAGCTACGTTGCGACTTGGCCCAATATAGAGGCGCCGCACACCCCCTCTACTTCACTGATGAAGTAATGGAGCATGAATTCCCAGAAGGGTTTAAACCCGTGAATATCGAATCGTATGATGGAACAACAGATCCCGCGGTATGGATCAAGGATTTTCTTCTCCATATTCATATGGCCCGCGGTGATGACCTTCATGCCATTAAATACCTCCCGCTAAAACTCAAGGGACCAGCTTGGTACTGGTTGAACAGCCTGCCTGAAAACTCAATTGGCAGCTGGGAGGACTTGGAAGACGCCTTCCGCGACAACTTCCAAGGTACATACGTCTGACCTCCGGATGCCGACGACTTAAGTCACATAGTTCAACAGCCCAGAGAGTCAGCCAGGAAATTCTGGACTAGGTTCTTAACTAAAAAGAACCAGATCGTCGTCTGTCCGGATGCCGAAGCCCTAGTGACCTTTAAGCATAGCATCCGCGACGAATGGCTCGCCCGACACCTCGGCCAGGAAAAGCCGAAGTCCATGGCAGCCCTCATGGCACTCATGACCCGCTTTTGCACGGGCGAAGATAGCTGGCTAGCCCATAGCAATAATAATTCAAGCGAACCTGGCACCTCTGAAGCCAGAAATAGCAACGGCAAGCCCCGACGCAACAGGCACAAGCGTCGAAACAACGGTGACAATACCGATGACACGATGGTCAACGCCGGATTCAGTGGCTCCAAACCCGGCCAGCGAAAGAAGCCATTTAAAAGGAACAATCCAGGCTCATCCAGCTTGGACCATACTCGATCGTCCCAGTCAGATCCACGACATCCCCGATAAACCAGCCAATCATACCAACAGAAGTTGTTGGGTCTTTAAACAAGCCGGCAAGTTAAATGCCGAGAACAAGGAGAAGGGGTCGCAGAGTGAGGACGACGACGAGGAGCCCTGTCAACCAAACACAGGGGGACAGAAGAAGTTTCCCCCCAGGTTAAAATGGTGAACATGATATATGTTACCCATATCCCCAAGAGGGAGCGCAAACGTGCGCTCAGGGACGTCTATGCGATAGAGCCAGTCACCCCAAAGTTCAACCCGTGGTCGTCCTGCCCGATCACCTTTGATCGCAGGGACCATCCGACCAGTATCCGTCATGGTGGTTCAGCCGCACTGGTCCTTGACCCAATCATTGATGGATTCCACCTCATGCGAGTCCTCATGCATGGTGGCAGCAGCCTCAACCTGCTCTATCATGATACAGTCTGCAAAATGGGCATCGATCCATCAAGGATCAAACCCACAAAGACTACCTTTAAAGGAGTAATACCAGGTGTAGAGGCCCGATGCACGGGTTCAATCACATTGGAAGTTGTCTTCGGATCCCCGGAAAACTTCCGAAGCGAAGACTTGATCCTCGACATTCTCCCCTTCCGCAGTGGCTATCATGCACTGCTTGGATGAACTGCATTTGCTCAATTCAATGTGGTGCCACACTATGCTTATCTCAAACTCAAGATGCCCGGACCACGCGGTGTCATAACAGTCAATGGAAACACGGAGCACTCCCTCCGCACTGAGGAGCACACCGCGGCCCTGGCAGCGGAAGTACAGAGCGGCCTTATTAAGCATAACTTTAATTCAGCGGCCAAGCTCCCGGATAGTGTCAAACGAGTCCGGACTACTCCACAGCATGACAGTCCGGCTCGTCAGGAGTTAGATAGCAATCCGGCCTCCATCTCAGTCCCGACCAAATGGTGGCGTACGTACCGCGCGTACATAACTACGCACTCAAAATACCATGGGCAAAGACGGAGGCATAACTAGATGGTGGCCCATAACACGGCTTAACCTAACCTGGGAACACATGCCTTCCTTTTTTTTCTTCCCTTTTTCAGGTTTTCTTCTCTACAGGCCCCTCCCGACGGCCTGATCATCGGTCCTTTCGAAGGATAGATATACCAAGGCGGAAAGCAGCTCAGACGCGTGGGGGAATCCCTAGATGTTCTTCTTGACGATCATTCTACCTGTTTTCAGGACCCGCGCGCAGCTCCCCCTTGGTCCGGGCATGTTAAATTGCCAGGTTGCTTATCGCACTATTTGTACAAATACACTTTGATGTATTAATCAAATTGTAATGGAAATAGTTTGCGGCCCAATTTATGTGGCACCAGCTTACTACTTCATTTTATATCGCTATTCTTATAGATTGCACCCGTACAATTTGGTACGCTTTAATTCGCCAGGGGCTTCATTGCGCTCCCTACTACGGCAACGAAGTCCGAACACTTTTTATGGTATAGTTCGGCACCCCGAAATTGGCATTATATGCATCGGCTCT
Organism: Triticum aestivum; assembly: GCF_018294505.1. Taxonomy (NCBI): domain Eukaryota; kingdom Viridiplantae; phylum Streptophyta; class Magnoliopsida; order Poales; family Poaceae; genus Triticum; species Triticum aestivum. Next base: position 294,766,242 of record NC_057802.1, on the reverse strand, counting down.
GAATCATGTCTTTGGTCAATAGTTGGGTTGCCCGGCTCCTGTGCTTACTACCTTACATTCCGTCCTATTGGCTAGGTAGTAAAGGGAGAACTACTGCGATTGTGTTTCTGGTTTATCCGGGCAAACACCTCAGTAGAGAAAGCCGAAAACTGACTGTCACGATGCGGCGAAAGCTGGTCAGCTATTCGGAGGTTAAAAATCTTTTGCGATTTTTTCGCATTATGCGACGGATCGGCTTCCCCGATCAGGTGTCTACAACACCCTAGTCTGGATTAACAAAATAACAACCAAGGGCTGCCCCTACATTTTCATTGTCAAACTCCTATGGCTAAGTGAGGGTGATAAAGCCACATAGTCCGATTGCCTGGTTCCTTGCACTAAACACCTCCTTCAAGGACCAACCTTTTGGATCAAGAGTGTTTAGATTCCATCCCGAACACCCCCGTACTACCTACGTGGGGGCTGAAGCCGACGACTGGCCAACTCTCAGATTTAACAAAACGGCCGCACAGGAGGTAAAATTTAAAAAATAACAAGCATTATATTACATAATGGCTTTGTTCCGTAATACAGGAAGGGATAACATGAATGACTTCATTCAAAGATAATGTATTTTGAAAACTAGCCCTCTACAATGCGGGATCCCTTCAGGACATCATAGAAATACCACTCGGGTGTGTGGTGCTCCTTGCCCGCGGGCTGTCCCTCGGTCGCGAGCTTGACGGCGTCCATCTTCGCCCACTGCACCTTGACGCGGGCGAAGACCATCCGCGCACCTTCGATGCAGACCGACCGCTTGATGGCATCAAGCCGGGGGCAGGCATTGACCAACCGCTTCACGAGTCCGAAATAACTGCTGGGTATGGCTTCGACAGGCCATAGACGGATTATCAAATCCTTCATGGCCAGTTCGGCCGCCCTATGCAGTTCGGTCAGCTGTTTCAGCTGATCACTAAAGGGCACTGGATGCTCTGGCGCAAGGTATTGCTACCAGAACAGCTTCTCCGTTGAGCTCCCTTCTTCGGCTCAGAAGAACTCGGCAGCGTCAGCAACACTGCGCGGCAGATCCGCAAACGCCCCTGGAGAACTCCAAATCCGGGTCAGTAAGAGGTACCTTTTCGTCACATACTTGCTCTGCATAATAAAGGCCTTACCCGCTGCGATTTTTCTGGCCTCTTGGATTTCCTGGAAGGTGCCCTAGGCTTCAACCCGGGCATCTTGTGCGCTTTGGCGGGCCTTGGCAAGTTCGGACTCTCGATCTGCAATATTGCGCTCCAAGGACTCGCATTTCTTCATGGCGTCCTGGAGCTCCTGCTGAACCTCACTGACCCTGGCCTCGTGTTTTTCGCGAGCGGCTTGTTCCTTTGCCGCTCTCTCCTGGGCTTCGGCCAGTGCCTTCTTGAGGGTCTCCACCTCGGTCGCCGCTCCTACAAAATATCATGGCACTATGGTCAACACAAATCATTCATCCTTTCTGAATCTACACAAGATCATTGCATACCTTGATTGTCCTCCAGCTATTTTTTACACGGCCGAGCTCTTCCTCGGTCCGCTCCAGACTCTGCTTCAGTCTGGAGACTTCGGCAGAATGGGAGGTCGTAGCCAGTAACGACGCCTGTTCATTCACATAGACATGTATGGTTAGTCTCCTGCGAAAATTATTTTATCCTCTGTCCGGCTTTTCTTTCCGAACACCAGACTAAGCCCCAGGGGCTACTGTCTATACTATGCCATTCTTTTTTGCATAATTACGTTGCATACCTCAAAGCCTGTTAGAAGGCTGGTGCAGGCTTCGGTCAGTCCGCTCTTAATGGACTGAACCCTCTCAACCACCGTACCCATAAGGATACGGTGTTCCTCAACAATGGAACCGCTTTGCAGCGCTTCAGTAGAGTATCCGGTGCCTCTGGATGGACAGAGGTCACCGGCGGAATCAATGCACCTCCTTCTTTCGAAGGAGGCTGATTGCCTGATTCCGGAGCCATATAGGTCTCCGGAATTGTATTCGGCTGGGGGGCCAATTGAATGTGGCCCCCATCGCCAGTCTCCAGGGGGATTTTCTCCCCCATGTGTCCGGCGGCCGAGGTATTACCCTCTGGCACCATCCTGATGGCCTCCTGCGTTTCTCCCTGGCCTGGGGAGGTCCTTCGGGACAGCACCTCGGCGTCATCCATGACCTGGGGAGAGGAGGCCGCCGGAAGGGACCCGTTGTCCATCACCTTCGGGTCCAGCGAATTCCCCGAAGACGAGGATCGCTGGAGGTCGTAACGGGCCGGGCTGCAGCTCATGATTCAACATGTTAATACCATTAAGTAAAGGAGCTGGATACATGACTGCGTCTTTGAGTACTTACAATTCGGCCAGGGGCTCATCCCTGGGGCGCAACTCGGAGCTGCTATCGATGTCCCACGCGGAGTTGTCCGCGAGGGAGACCTTCCCCTTCTTGGACGCCTCTGCCTCCAGATACGTGGGGGCCGCCCTTTTCTTCATTCCCCCCTCCGGGGGAGAATTGCTTTCCTCATCCTCCTCATCTTCCTCGGTGGGGGAGGAGTGGGTCTCGGCGTCTTCGGACGTCGCGTCCGAAGTGCCCTTACGGCAGAGGCCACTTCTGGTCTCCTTGGCCTTCTTCTTGGCCTTCTTCTCCGGCGCTTGGTAGGGCGCCGGAACCAGCATCTTCATAAGAAGTGGGATTGCTGGGTCATCGGGCAGCGGAGCCGGACACTGAATCCGCTCCGCCTTCTTTGTCCAGCCCTGAAGAAAACAACAAATAGGGAAGCTTAGATGTCTTCCTTGAGTATACAAGTAAAAGATACACCTTGAAGTACAAAAAACTTACCGGATTGGCAGGATGGGTCAGGTTGTACCCGCGATCCTCAGACGTCTTCGGCCACGTCTCATTGGCTTTGAAAAGCACCTTCCAAATGTCTTCGTGTGTAGTGCCGAAGAACTGTTGCAGGGTCTGGTGCTCGGCCGGATCAAACTCCCACAGATGGAAAATCCGGCTTTGACACGAAAGGATCCGGTGAAAAAGCATCACCTGGATCACATTGACAAGCTTGATGTTCTTGTCTACCATGCTCTTGATGCGCGTCTGAAGCGCTGTCAGCTCGTCCGACGAAGACCAGTCCAGGCCCTTCTCTAGCCAGGAGGTGAGCCGCATCGGGGCTCCGGACTGGAATTCGGGAGCCATGGCCCAGGTGGCATCGCGAGACTCTATGACGTAGAACCACTGTTGTTGCCACCCTTTGACGGTCTCCACGAAGGTACCTTTGGGCCATGAGACATTGGGCATCTTGCTCACCATGGCGCCTTCGCACTCTGCGTGTTGACCACCCACCACCTTGGGCTTCACATTGAAGATCTTTAACCACAATCCGAAGTGGGGTGGGATGCAGAGGAAGGCCTCGCACACGACAATAAATACTGAGATGTTGAGGAAGGAGTTGGGGGCCAGATCGTGGAAATCCAGCCCGTAGTAGAACATGAGTCTACGGACGAATGGGTGGAGAGGGAATCCCAATCCGCGGACGAAGTGAGGAATGAATACCACCCTCTCATGGGGCTCCGGGGTGGGGGTAATCTGCCCCTTTGCTGGAAGCCAGTGGGCGATTTCCTGGGCTAAGTACCCAGCCTCCCGGAGCTTGGTGATGTCCTTCTCCTTGATGGAGGAGACCATCCACTTGCCCTGCGCTCCAGATCTGGACATGGTCGGAGTGCTTTTCTGAGGCGGAGAGGATGAGATCTTGGGTGCTGGAGCTCGAGAATGGGTGGGCTGAGAGGAGGAAGGCGTGGGTGAAAGGGTGAATCCTTATTTCCTTATAAAGGCAGCGAATATCAAGTGCCTCCCCACTCGCCTTAAAACTTGCCTATTCCCCAAGGGCCGTGCAGACGGCACGGTTGGATTACCCACGCCCGTATTGATGAGAATCTCGCAATAAGGGAACACGATCCATGCTTCGACAAGACGTGCCAATAAAACCGCATCTTGAAATGTGGAGCGGGAGGCTAAAAACGGTTCGAAATAATGACCGGGTAGCGACGTGATGTCACGCTACAAAAGTTGTCAGTAGATTGGACTCGTGAAATATTATACTCTCTACGGGTGTGTGTGCGGTACTTGTTTTGCAGAGCCGGACATGTTTGCTATGTTCGAAGGCTGTTTTTGGAGTATTCGGATGAGGAACCCGCCTTGCAATGCCAAAGACAATCTGCGCGCCGGACACATCGTCATTGAAGCCTGGTTCAGGGGCTACTGAGGGAGTCCTGGATTAAGGGGTCCTCGGGCGTCCGGACTATGTAACATGGACCGGACTAATGGCTATGAAGATACAAGACAGAAGACTTCCTCCCGTGTCCGGATGGGACTCTCCTTTGCGTGGATGGCAAGCTTGGCGTTTGGATATGAAGATTCCTTCCTTTGTAAACCGACTCAGAACAACCCTAGGCCCCTCCGGTGTCTATATAAACCTGAGGGTTTAGTCCGTAGAGGCAATCATAATCATACTGGCTAGACATCTAGGGTTTAGCCATTATGATCTCGTGGTAGATCAACTCTTGTAATCCTCATATTCATCAAGATCAACCAAATAGGAAGTAGGGTATTACCTCCATCGAGAGGGCTGATGACCCACAAGTATAGGGGATCTATCGTAGTCCTTTTGATAAGTAAGAGTGTCGAACCCAACAAGGAGCAGAAGGAAATGATAAGCGGTTTTCAGCAAGGTATTCTCTGCAAGCACTGAAATTATAGGTAACAGATAGTTTTGTGATAGGATAATTAGTAACGAGCAACAAGTAACAAAAGTAAATAAAGTGCAGCAAGGTGGCCCAATCCTTTTTGTAGCAAAGGACAACCCTGGACAAACTCTTATATAAAGGAAAGCGCTCCCGAGGACACATGGGAATTATCGTCAAGCTAGTTTTCATCACGTTCATATGATTCACGTTCGATACTTTGATAATTTGATATGTGGGTGGACTGGTGCTTGGGTGATGTCCTTACTTGAACAAGAATCCCACTTATGATTAACCCCTATTGCAAGCATCCGCAACTACAAAAGAAGTATTAAGGTAAACCTAACCATAGCATGAAACATGTTGATCCAAATCAGCCCCTTACGAAGCAACGCATAAACTAGGTTTTAAGCTTCTGTCACTCTAGCAACCCATCATCTACTTATTACTTCCCAATGCCTTCCTCTAGGCCCAAATAATGGTGAAGTGTCATGTAGTCGACGTTCACATAACACCACTAGAGGAGAGACAACATAGATCTCATCAAAATATCGAACGAATACCAAAGGTTAGACCTTGTAAAATAAGAGAGAATAGGCATAAGTATTGTGACATAATGTGTAATAACAGCCCATAATGCAATAAATATCGATATAAAAGCATGATGTAAAATGGACGTATCAACTCCCCCAAGCTTAGACCTCGCTTGTCCTCAAGTGAAAGCCGATAATGATAAATATGCCCACATGTTTAGAGGTAGAGGTGTCGATAAAATAAAATACGGACATGAGGGCATCATGATTATTCTCATAATAGCAACATATATGGATATTGTCATATGATTCCTTATGCTCAAGTAATAATCTATTCACAATGCAAAGTATGAATCAGAAACCTTATTGAGAACTAACAAACTATAATCTCAGTCATTGAGGCAATTGCAATTTATCATAACATCAGAAAGAGTCTATGTCAGAGCTTTCTAGCAAGTCCACATACTCAACTATCATTTAGTCTTTCATAATTGCTAACACTCACGCAATACTTGTGGTTACGGAGTTTTAACCGGACACAGAGAAAGATAGGGGCTTATAGTTTCGCCTCCCAACCTTTTACCTCAAGGGTAATGTCAACAATAATAGTTCATGCTAACTTACATCCAATTAGGTATATCTATCAGGATCTTTCCAACACACTGTGCTTGCCAAAGGATAAAATGTAAAAAGGAAAGGTGAGGATCACCATGACTCTTGCATAAGGTAGAAGATAATAATAAAAGATAGGCCCTTCGCAGAGGGAAGCAGAGGTTGCCATGCGCTTTCAAGGTTGGATGCACAAAATCTTAATGCGAAAGAACGTCACTTTATATTGCCACTTGTGATATGGACCTTTATTATGCAATCCGTCGCTTTTATTTCTTCCGCATCACAAGATCGTATAAAGCTTATTTCCTCCACACCAATCAATCATACATATTTAGAGAGCAATTTTTATTGCTTGCATCGATGACAACTTACTTGAAGGATCTTACTCAATCCATAGGTAGATATGGTGGACTCTCATGGCAAAACTGGGTTTAAGGGTTTTTGGAAGCACAAGTAGTATCTCTACTTGGTGCAAAGAATTTGGCTAGCATGAGGGGGAAAGGCAAGCTCAACATGTTGGATGATCCATGACAATATACTTTATTTCAGATATAAGAAAACATAACCCATTACGTTGTCTTCCTTGTCCAACATCAACTCTTTAGCATGTCATATTTTAATGAGTGCTCACAATCATTAAAGATGTCCAAGATTGTATATTTATATGTGAAACCTCTCTTTCTTTATTACTTCCTATTAGTTGCAACGATGACCAAAGCTATGTTTGTCAACTCTCAACAATTTTTAATCATCATACTCTTCCTATGTGAAGTCATTACTCTTCATAAGATCAACATGATCTCCTTTTTATTATTTTCTCTTTCTTTTATTCACTCAAGATCATAGCAAGATAATCAAGCCCTTGACTCAACACTAATCTTTATTATATATAGCTCATGGACTCGATTACATAGAGGGATCATAAAGCAGAACTCAAAACTAGATCATACCAAAACTTTATTCTACTAGATCAAGATACTACTAATAGGATCGAACTAAGAAAAACGGTAAAGATAGGAGTGTGATGGTGATATGATACCGGGGCATCTCCCCCAAGCTTGGTAGTTGCTAAGGGGAGTGCCCATACCCATGTGATTATATCTCCTTTGCTGGTGAAGAAGGTGGAGTTGTTGATTATGGGTAATCGCACATCGAGCGTAAGAGATCCTCCAACTTGCGGATAATGCCCTTGAGTGCGACGATATGCTCCTTCAACAAAATATTTTCACGGGTGAGATATTTGTTTTGTATATGAGCTAACTCAATCATCTTGAAAGCTTCGATCTCAGTTGGGGTAAGAAGATTGTGAACAAGTTGAAGGGTGTCTCCTGTAGCCGAAACTTGGTCCTCCGTGGCCTTCTTGATCCCTTCATCCTTGTTGATCTCCACGGGTTCTTCCCTCTTCAGCTCTATCTTCATTAGCCAAGCATCGTTGTCACCAATGTTGGAGGAGGGGGACGACATGGTGCTTGGCCTTGACAATCCTAACAGAAAACAGCTCGAAACAAGAACAAAGGACAATTGCGTGATACAGGAGTCAAAACCTTCAGGAGATTATATAATGAATTTTTACCGACTAAAATACGTATCGTGCAAGAAAACGGAGTCCAGAGAGCGCACGAGGTGCCCACGAGGCAGGGGCGCACCCAGTAGGATAGGGCGCGCCCTCCACCCTCGTGGAGCCCTCATGTCCTTCCCGGACTGCTTCTTATTTTTTTATTTTTCTAAATATTCCAAAATGGGGAAAAATTGCCTTTAGAACTGTTTTGGAGTCGGTTTACTTACCGTACCACATACCTATTCCTTTTCGGAGTCTGAAACGTTCCGGAAAGTGTCCCTTATGTATTCCTCCGGGGTTATGGTTTCAATAACATTGGTTTTGACATATATAGGATTACCTGAGATATAATGTTTGATTCTTTGACCGTTCACCACCTTCGGATTTGTGCCTTCGTAGTTGTTGATTTTTATGGCACCGGAACGATAGACCTCCTCGATAACGTAAGGGCCTTCCCATTTAGAGAGAAGTTTTCCTGCAAAAAATCTTAAACGAGAGTTGTATAGCAATACATAATCACCTACATTAAACTCACGCTTTTGTATTCTTTTTTCATGCCATCTTTTAACCTTTTCTTTAAAGAATTTGGCATTCTCATAAGCTTGGGTTCTCCATTCATCAAGTGAGCTAATGTCAAATAACCTCTTCTCACTGGCAAGTTTGAAATCATAGTCGAGCTCTTTAATAGCCCAATATGCCTTATGTTTTAGTTCGAGAGGTAAGTGACATGCTTTTCCATAAACCATTTTATACGGAGACATACCCATAGGATTTTTATATGCAGTTCTATAGGCCCATAATGCATCATCAAGTTTCTTGGACAAATTCTTTCTAGATCTATTGACAGTCTTTTGCAAAATTAATTTGAGCTCTCTGTTGCTCAATTCTACTTGACCAGTAGACTGTGGGTGATAAGGAGATGCAATTCTATGATTAACATCATACTTAGCAAGCATTTTTCGGAAAGCACCATGAATAAAATGTGAACCACCATCAGTCATTAAATATCTAGGGACTCCAAACCTCAGAAAAATAACTTCTTTAAGCATTTTAATAGAAGTGTTATGATCAGCACTACTAGTTGGAATAGCTTCTACCCACTTAGTAATGTAATCAACAGCAACTAAAATATGTGTGTATCCATTAGAGGCAGGAAAAGGTCCCATATAATCAAAGCCCCAAACATCAAATGGTTCAATAACAAGTGAATAATTCATAGGCATTTCTTGACGTCTACTAATATTACCAATTCTTTGACATTCATCACAAGACAAGACAAACTTACGGGCATCCTTGAAGAGAGTAGGCCAATAAAAACCGGATTGCAATACCTTATGTGCAGTTCTGTCTCCAGTGTGGTGTCCTCCATAAGCCTCGGAGTGACACTTGCGTAGGATCTGTTCCTGTTCATGCTCAGGTACACAACGTCTAATAACACCATCTACTCCTTCTTTATAAAGATGTGGGCCATCCCAGAAGTAATGTCTTAAATCATAGAAAAACTTTTTCTTTTGTTGGTATGTGAAACTAGGTGGTATGAATTTAGCAACGATGTAATTAGCATAATCAGCATACCAAGGAGCAGTACAAGTAGTATTTATGACATTTAATTGTTCATCAGGGAAGTTATCATCAATAGGTAGTGGGTCATCAAGAACATTTTCTAACCTAGACAAGTTGTCCGCAACGGGGTTCTCAGCTCCTTTTCTATCAATAATATGCAAAGAAAATTCTTGTAACAAGAGAACCCATCTAATAAGTCTAGGTTTAGCATCTTTCTTTTCCATAAGATATTTAATAGCAGCATGATCCGTGTGAATAGTTACTTTAGAATCCACAATATAAGGTCTGAACTTATCACAAGCAAATACAACTGCTAAGAATTCTTTTTCAGTAGTAGCATAATTTCTTTGAGCATTGTCTAGAGTTTTACTAGCATATTGGATAACATTTAATTTCTTGTCAACTCTTTGCCCTAGAACAACACCTACAGCATAGTCACTAGCATCACACATAATCTCAAAAGGTAAATTCCAATTAGGTGGCTGAACAATAGGTGCAAAGATCAATGCTTTCTTAAGTATTTCAAATGCTTCTACACAATCATCATCAAAGACAAATGGTATATATTTTTGTAATAAATTAGTGAGAGGCCGAGAAATTTTTGAGAAGTCCTTAATGAACCTCCTATAAAAACCGGCATGACCAAGGAAACTTCTTATACCTTTGATGTCCTTGGGACATTGCATCTTTTCAATAGCATCAACCTTAGCTTTATCAACTTCAATACCTCTTTCAGAAACTTTATGCCCCAAGACGATACCTTCATTAACCATAAAGTGGCACTTTTCCCAATTCAAGACAAGATTAGTTTCTTCACATCTCTGCAAAACTCGATCAAGGTTGCTCAAGCAATCATCAAAAGAGGATCCATAAACGGAGATATCGTCCATGAAAACCTCACAAATCTTTTCACAAAAGTCAGAGAATATAGTCATCATGCATCTTTGAAAGGTAGCAGGTGCATTACATAAACCAAAAGGCATACGTCTATAAGCAAAAGTACCGAAAGGGCAAGTAAAAGTGGTCTTTGATTGATCATCGGCTGACACTGGTATTTGAGAGAAACCAGAATAACCATCTAGAAAGCAACAATGTGTATGTTTGGATAATCTTTCTAGCATTTGATCAAAAAAAGTTAAGGGGTAATGATCCTTTTTAGTAGCCTTATTTAATTTGTGGAAATCAATTACCATCCTATAACCTATAATAATTCTTTGCGGAATCAATTCATCTTTATCATTAGGAACAATAGTAATACCTCCCTTCTTAGGGACACAATGGACATGATTTACCCACTGACTAGCAGCAACGGGATAAATTATACCTGCCTCAAGGAGCTTTAGTATTTCCTTTCTTACCACTTCTTTCATCTTAGGATTCAGCCGTCGTTGGTGATCACGAACTGGTTTGGCATCTTTCTCCAAATTCATTTTGTGTTGACATAGAGTGGGACTAATGCCCTTAAGATCATCAAGAGTATATCCAATAGCAGCATTGTGCTTCTTCAGAGTTTTCAATAATCTCTCTTCTTCATGCTCTTAAAGGTTAGCACTAATAATAACAGGATATATCTTTTTCTCATCAAGATAAGCATATTTAAGAGTATCAGGTAACGGTTCAAGCTCAAACACGGGATCACCCTTGGGTGGAGGAGGATCCCCTAGGATTTCAACAGGCAAATTGTGTTTCAGGATAGGTTCTCGTTTAAAGAATACTTCATCTATTTCCCTTCTTTCATTCATAAACATATCATTTTCATGGTCTAGCAAATATTGTTCTAAAGGATCACTAGGAGGTACGGCAATAGAAGGAAGACCAATTATTTCATCCTTACTGGGCAATTCCTCTTCACGGTGTTGTCTACTAAATTTAGAGAAATTAAAATCATGAGACATATCACCCAAACCAATAGTAACAACATCCTTTTCACAGTCTATCTTAGCATTAAAAGTGTTCAAGAAGGGTCTACCAAATATAATGGGACAAAAGTTATCTTGTGGGGAACCAAGAACAAGAAAATCAGCAGGATATTTAGTTTTCCCACACAAGACTTCAACATCTCTAACAATTCCCATGGGTGAAATAGTATCCCTATTGGCAAGTTTTAATTGTGACATCAATATCTTCTAACTCAGTAGGTGCAATATCATGCATAATTTCTTTGTATAAGTCTATAGGTATAGCACTAGCACTGGCACCCATGTCACATAAGCCATGATAACAATGATCTCCTATTTTAACGGATATAATAGGCATGCCTACCACAGGTCTATGTTTATCTTTAGCACAAGGTTTGGCAATTCTAGCAGCTTCATCTCGGAAATGAATAACATGCCCATCAATATTATCAGACAAGAGATCTTTAACAATAACAATATTAGGTTCAACTTTAACTTGCTCAGGAGGTGTATAATTTCTAATATTGCTTTTACGAACCACAGTTGAGGCTTTAGCATGATCCTTTATTTTAACAGGGAAAGGTGGTTTCTCAACATAAGTGGTAGGAACAATAGGATCATTATAAGTGATAGTCTTTTCTTGAACATTAATAGGTGCAACTACTTTTACTTCTATGGGAGGATGATATTTAAACCACTTCTCCTTAGGGAGATCAACGTGAGCAGCAAAAGATTCACAGAAAGAAGCTACTATCTCAGAGTCAAGTCCATATTTAGTGCTAAATTTACGGAAAACATCGGTATCCATAAAAGATTTAACACAATCAAACTTAGGTGTCATACCTGACTCCTTACCTTCGTCGAGATCCCAATCTTCGGAGTTGCGTTTAATTCTTTCCAATAAGTTCCATTTGAATTCAATAGTCTTCTAAAAGAGCCAGCACAAGAAGTATCGAGCATGGTGTGATTGTTATCAGAAAGCCGAGCATAAAAACTTTGAATAATTATTTCTCTTGGGAGCTCATGATTGGGGCATGAATATAACATTAATTTAAGCCTCCCTCAAGCTTGAGCGATGCTTTCTCCTTCGCGAGGCCAAAAATTATATATATAATTGCGATCATGATGAACAAGATGCATAGGATAAAACTTCTGATGAAATTCCAATTTCAATCGTTTGTAGTTCCATGACCCCGTATCATCACATAGCCTATACCATGTCAATGCATCTCCCTTCAAAGATAAAGGGAAGACCTTCTTCTTAATAACATCATCGGGTATACCTACAAGCTTGAATAAAATCCACAAAGTTCATCCACATATATTAAGTACTCATCAGGATGCATTGTTCCATCTCCTGCATAAGGATTAGCTAGTAGTTTTTCTAACATACCCGAAGGAATTTCAAAGTAGACATTTTCATCTTCAGTAGGTTCAGTAGGTTGAGGAGCAACTCTTTGCTCTACTGGTCGGGGTGAAGGTACCCCGAACAAGCCCCTCAGAGGATTACTTTCCATAGTAACAAGTGACAGTAAATTTCAGCACACTATATAAATTTTTCCTTACCAAATTCCACCTACCAAAGGCGCTTCACTCCCCGGCAACGGTGCCAGAAAAGAGTCTTGATGACACACAAGTATAGGGGATCTATCGTAGTCCTTTCGATAAGTAAGAGTGTCGAACCCAACGAAGAGCAGAAGGAAATGATAAGCGGTTTTCAGCAAGGTATTCTCTGCAAGCACTGAAATTATAGGTAACAGATAGTTTTATGATAGGATAATTTGTAACGAGCAACAAGTAACAAAAGTAAATAAAGTGCAGCAAGGTGGCCCAATCCTTTTTGTAGCAAAGGACAAGCCTGGACAAACTCTTATATAAAGGAAAGCGCTCCCGAGGACACATGGGAATTATCGTCAAGCTAGTTTTCATCACGTTCATATGATTCGCATTCGGTACTTTGATAATTTGATATGTGGGTGGACCGGTGCTTGGGTGCTGTCCTTACTTGAACAAGCATCCCACTTATGATTAACCCCTATTGCAAGCATCCGCAACTACAAATGAAGTATTAAGGTAAACCTAACCATAGCATGAAACATGTGGATCCAAATCAGCCCCTTACGAATCAACGCATAAACTAGGGTTTAAGCTTCTGTCACTCTAGCAACCCATCATCTACTTATTATTCCCCAATGCCTTCCTCTAGGCCCAAATAATGGTGAAGTGTCATGTAGTTGACGTTCACATAACATCACTAGAGGAGAGACAACATACATCTCATCAAAATATCGAACGAATACCAAATTCACATGACTACTAATAACAAGACTTCTCCCAGGTCCTCAGGAACAAACGTAACTACTCACAAAGCATATTCATGTTAATAATCAGAGGGGTATTAATATGCATATATGATCTGAACATATGATCTTTCACCAAATAAACCAACTAGCATCAACTACAAGGAGTAATCAACACTACTAGCAACCTACAGGTACCAATCCCAGACTTAGGGACAAGAATTGGATACAAGAGATGAACTAGGTTTGAGAGGAGATGGTGCTAGTGAAGATGTTGATGGAAATTGCCCTCTCCCGATGAGAGGAGCATTGGTGATGACGATGACGATGATTTCCCCCTCCCGGAGGGAAGTGTCCCCGGCAGAACAGCTCTGCCGGAGCCCTAGATTGGTTCCGCCAAGGTTCCACCTCGTGGCGGCGGAGTCTCGTCCCGAAAGCTTGCTTATGATTTTTCTTCGGACAAAAAACTTCATATAGCAGAAGATGGGCACCGGAGCGCCAACAGGGGGCCCACGAGGCGGGGGCGCACCCAGTGGGGTAGGGCGCGCCCCCCACCCTCGTGGACAGGTGGAGGCCCCCTGATGTATTTCTTCCGCTCAGTATTTTTTATTATTTCCAAAAATAACTTTCGTGGAGTTTCAGGACTTTTGGAGTTGTGCAGAATAGGTCTGTAATATTTGCTCCTTTTCCAGCCCAGAATTCCAGCTGCCGGCATTCTCCCTCCTTATGTAAACCTTGTAAAATAAGAGAGAATAGGCATAAGTATTGTGACATAATGTGTAATAACAACCCATAATGCAATAAATATCGATATAAAAGCATGATGCAAAATGGACGTATCAAGGGCCCGAACCCGGGTAAACATCATGTTCCCCGTCTCCTGTTACCATCGACCCAAGACGCACAGTTCGGGACCCCCTACCCGAGATCTGCCGGTTTTGACACCGACAGCCGCCATGCTTCTTGCCGGACCCCTCAACACCATCCTGGCCCTTCTCCCTGTCCCGTCTCTCGTATTCAGCTTTCTGCTTCTCTGCAAGCAGCTCAACCTGTCGGCAGTTCTGGAGGTCATGGCCCTTGGTGCGATGAATCTTGCAGTACTTCTCTCCGACCTCAGGCTTGAACGTGTGGTGGGTGGGCCACTGGAACTGCCGCAGCTCACGGGTGAAGGCTGGACAACCCACCTCGTAAGGTAGGCCGCTGGAGCCCCCCGGTGCTGGGCGGTCCATAGTGGCCCCCGCACACCAGTCTGACAGATGGCGCGCTTCCCGCCGCCGCTCGATGGTGGTCCGACCATCCTCCTGAGCTCGCTCTCGAAGAATTTGGCGTTGGTCGCAGCGGGCTCGCGGGTCGGACGACGCTGTGGAAATGTTTTCACAGGCGTCGGCCCGGCGAGCCGGCGGCTGCTGTTGCTGGCGTGGGGGAGGAGAGTGCACCATGGTTGCAGCAGCCACGGTCCTCCCACCACTGGCGTGCACCGGCTCGATGGAGCGCCGGCACGAGGGTCCCGTTGGTCGCGGTTCATCTTTATTGGCAAAGCCGATGAGGCTCCGAATGGTGGCTCTCCACTCGTCGAGCTTCTCCGCAGCAGGAGGAAAGTCGAGGAGAAGTTGCACGCGCGCCAACGCTTCTGCTGGCGTGGGTGGCGGCGAAAGCTGCGTGGATCGTGACGCGCTCTGACTTCTAACCAGGTTAGAAGGAGCTCTATCACGTTCTCGCGGTCGCACGCCACCTCCGCCAGCGTCGAGGTTCGCACGCCGGCCGGGTGCATCCTGAGAGTGATGCAAAGGGCTCTTCCCGCGGCGGCGCCCGGAGGCACCGACGTCGCGGCATTGCTCGTCACGCATGGCCTTGCGGGCACTGGCTGGGGCGTTCTAGAGGTTGCCGCGCCGCCCGTGGGCAGTGTGGCCCCGCCCCCGGACCCAGCGGCATGTGGCTCGTCATCTTGGACATGAACGACGCCGCTCGCTGGCTCCGATTGCCAGAGTGTCGTTGATGCTCGCGGGCCGCGGCTCCGGCACCATCCGTGGCCACCCCGTCGCCCGCCCGCACTGGTGCGGACGGGGCGGCTCCGGACGACCCGATCGCTGTGATCCCCTTCTTCTTGGGGGCCATGGCGATGATGAAGTCGATGAGCTAACTTTTAGACCAGATTTTCACACCTATGGGATCACAGGGAATCCCTACTACGGTTGGCGGGGCGTGGAGCTGCGCAAAGAGCAGGTCTAAAAGATCAGCGCGAGGGGATTTTTACCCAGGTTCGGACGGCAAACGATGCGTAATACCCTAGTCCTGCTTTGGTGTATATTTGGTGTTCTTGAGCTCTTGAACTAGCTGCGGTGCATGCCCAGTTCAAAAAGTCCGAATCCTTCCTCAGTACGCCTCAGGCCTCCTTTTATATGTTAAAGGGGTCGCCACAGTGGCACAAGGAGGAGGAAAGCATCTACAGTGTACAAGTCTATCCCTGACATCATGGGACAAACGCATTTAATGCGCCACCTACGTGCCATCTTGCTTTATCGGGGACGACAATGAAGCTCGTCCCATCCGTTGCCGCCTCGCCTTGCTTTGACGCACGTCCAAGCTGACGAGGCATGCAGCGCCGCGCTGGCTGGCTGGCTGCTGCGCTGGTGCGATGGCAGGGTCTTCAGGAAGATCTGCATGCCACCATGCAGGTGCTTGACTGGTTGGCCTAGAGGTTGCTTGCTGCCATGTAGGTGCGTGTCTAGTTTGGCAAGCTGGTTGCCGCGTTGGAATGGTCGTGGGACAGCAAAACCTTGGTAGATGCGGGCCTGGTTGTGGCCCCGTAGATGCCCCCGGCAAGGGTCTTGCCGGGGTCTTGTGGATGTCCCCGGCAAGGATCTTGTCGGGGGTCTCGTGGCCGTCCTGGCAAGGATCTTGCCAGGGGTCTTCGTCTTCTGGTCCCCATCTAGATTTGCAGGTCTTTGGTCTTCACAAAGATCTGCATGCCACCACGTAGGCGCCCCTGAGCCTTGGTTTTGATGTTTGTCGATGGTGTCAGTACTCTCAGGCTCGAGGGTGGTGGCCTTGCTGGTGTTGGGCAAGTCGCCCTGGCAAGGCTCTTGCCGGGGCTGTGTAGGCCGCCCCGGCAAGGGTCTTGCCGGGGAGGAATCCACCTTGCTCCTTTGCTCTTCATGCTCCTGGCTTGAGTGCTGCCTCGGCAGCCTTGTACTTTCCCTTCCTCTGCCCAACCAAGCCCGGCCGCAGGTGCGGCTACGATTTCCCGTGCACAAGTAAACGGGTACAGAAAGGCCCCTACTTTTGTACACCAACAAAATCCAAGTCCCTTGGTCGCGGGTAATCCTAGGATGGCAGCCGCCACCGTTGATGCATTTTTCTTCCTACTGAATCTAGTGTGTTTCATTTGCAGTGCCCAAAGTGCGAGGACCCTATAGGTTTCTGCGCCCTCGGCGAGACGCCACACTTGTTCCTTCTCATCCTAACACAGGATTTTAAAACACGCACAGTATGTTCCTAGAATCATCTTTTCTATCCGGGAGGGTGGGGGTTTTTGAACATGCTGTCGACTAATTTGGAAATTTGGATTGCTATATTTGGATAAAAGGTACTAGTACCATGGTCAACACTGACGTGAAGGAGGAAATTATTTCTAGATTTGGATAGCGAATAGATTGTGTTCTCATATTATTTTTCCTGCAGTGAATTCCTTGCTCTGCCAGAACACATGTACTCAAGATGGTCGGCCTTGCCATAACTGAATACACCAGTTTAATGGTCACATTGAAGACAAGCCATAGATATAAGTTCTGAGTTGGGTTCATGAACCAAGAAGATCGCTGCTTTTTTATGGCCGAACTTGGATAAACTTTCTCAAGTGTTACAGACTGAAAGTAGGTGCACGAATGTTGATGGTAATAGCAGAACCTGGTCTCATCTTCACCGTGATCTTCCACCCCGACGTCGTTCCAGTAGTTCATCCATGTTAGTTTTGTCTCTGGTTCTTGCTTGTTGCCTCGATTACTTCTTAATCCACCTATTCTATCTAATTAATCACAATTTAACTTTAGAAGTAGCAACAATTTGTGATTCCCTTCTCTCACGAAGATGCTACTTCTAACTAATATTTCTTATAATTGGTGGCAAGTGTAGGTTATTTCAAATTTAAGCAAGCTACTCGTTTGTTATTCTATAAGAAATCGACTATTACTGATGGCACTGAAGTTGACTGGGACGACATCCACAAGTTCCTACACTTTATTGATCATCTTGAGGTCCTTGTGGGGCGTTTCAATGGTGGAAGGCCACGTGGGATATGTGTGCCACTACTGCACACGTTGAACAGGTCCAACTGTGTCGAGAAACTTATGGTATGAGCTGTTTTCTGTTATATATGTTGTTCATAAACTCTTGCTTATACACAGTTTTACAGTTGTGATCTTCTGAAACAGAAACTGCCTAGTTCTATTGTTCCTATATAGATGCTTGACCATGGTCGGGTCAGACTTGCGCTTGGTCACAACATGATGTTTATGTCGACCTACTCCATTTGCCTTGGAGGTGAAAAGATACTTATTCATGGGTGTTCTCAAATAATGAAGGCCCGTCCAGCTTGGAGAATAGGATAGAAGGTTATGCTCATGCTTTTCCATGGCTCTAAAGCGAATATCCTGTTTATTGACCACATTGCGAGATGAAGCCGCTTTCAGAAGGTTGTGGATGCGCGGGGTGGCGCCTGGGCCTTGTCTTGGGGCTTGGTGGCCTCACCCTTCGTTAACTGTAGGAAAGGTAGCACTGTTTGAGGCATGCTTTGTACGATTGAACCTGTATAAGTACTTATACTGCTTTCAGCTATGGTTGTTAAGTGCCCCTACTGGTTTCAGTTAAGGTTGTTAAGTACTCCTACTACTTTTACAGTCTGTCGTGTTTCTTCAGTCCTGTCTTCCTGCAGCAGCCAAAACCAAACCAGCATCGACGGGGCCACCTGCTTCCGCCTCCCACGGCTGGCTGCGCCTCAGCGCACGCATCACCAACCCACCGTCTCCTAAATTGTTAATGCTGATGTCCGAGACCTCGCCGTCGTCCTCCGCGTGCTTTGGTGTGCTCGCCGCGGTGCCGCCCTCTCGCGTTGTCAACATGGTCAACAAACAAGAGGAATCGGGAGAGGACTGTATGTGGAGAGGATGACAGTAGGGGCCCACCATGTCCATGGCCGTACACAAGGAAGTTCCTCTTTGTTATATACTCCATTGTCAGCGTATAGAAAAAGAAAATGCTTCCTCCTAGTGGTTTCTTGACATCTGGGACCCACGACATTGTCAGCGTATATAGTCAATAGACAAGAGAACAACACAAGATCGGGTGACACTTGGGACGTAGCTGCTCGAGCAGTATTTTTTTGTTATTGTTGAGACGGAGCAGGGTCTCAACTGGGCTGTGGCCCGTCTAGCCCAGGCTTATATTTTACGGTCACCACATGACCAGCCCAACTATTTTTTCTTTGTGAAAATGAGCCCAGTTTATTTTTTCTGAAGAATACCCAATCCAGGCCTACTTATTTTTCTACGCCCTGATGGGCTGCAACTCTTTCAAGACGGCTGCAAATCTTGAAAGTAATATGAAATGGGCTGTAAATATAGAAAATAGATGACAAATTGGCAATTACTTTCAAATTTCTAATTTTTTCACATTTTCAGATTCCAATTTCACTGGGCTCTAACCTAATTTAAATATATCTTCAAAGTACTTTAAATCTGGCTCGGCATTTTGGTATTAAAAATAGTTTGGACCCCACCAAAATATGCAAAATTTCATTTAAATTTTTAACCCTGGCCCTGGCTAACAAAAAAAGGACTGCAATAAATTGCATAAGAAGTTGCAAGAGCTGTAAATTATTAAAAAGATAGGGAATGGTCTGACTTATGGGCCTATTAAGTTGACGCGTATGCAAGATTTTTTTACTTATTATATACGTCAACAAATGATTCTAGCAGACATAACTGTTGGATGTCAATCCAACGGCCGTCGTGCTTCTTCAATCTCTGATCTTCTTGCTCCAGCCGCCAAATCCAGCGCCAGCGGGACCGCCTGCTCCCACCTCCCGTGGCTGGCTATGCTGCCGCATAGGCCTCACCGCCCCCTACTACTCCCACCTTTGGCCAGGCCATTCCTCCACTCACCCACATCCCTCCACTGTTGTGGCTTCGCCGCCTCCGGGTCATTCCCTTCCTGGGTCTCGCCGTTGTCCATCGCGCTGGTGTTCTCGGCACGGCGTGGTCAACGTTGTCAACAAACGACAACATCAGAAGAGGGATGTACATGGAGAGGCTGACAGTTGGGACCCACATGGTCCATGGCCGCACGCAAGCAAGTACCTCCTTATTACCCCAAAAAGAATGAATCCTCCCAATGACAGCTGGGACCCACCAGCTATATCTTGGCACAGAAGGAAGTGCCTCCTTATTAAGAGAAAAATAACAAGTGCTCCCCATGACAGCTGGGGGCCACAAGATTTGGAGGTTGACTTGTGGCCCTACTAAGTTGACGCGTACGCAGGGCTTTATCAACTTAGTCAACAAACGATTCTATCACTAGTGACCATTGGATTGTTAACATCCGACGGTCGTCCTGCTTCTTCAACCTCCGATTTTCTTGCTCCACCATCCAAACCACTATGTGCTCCTGCCTCCCATGGCCGGCTGTGCTGCCACGGAGGCCTCACCGCCCCTACTACTCCCACCGCTGGCCAGACCATCCCTCTACTCACCCACACCCCCTGTTATTCTGCGGCGACGATAGCCGAACCAGTCAACCCTCGTACTACCCTCTTCATGTTTCCAGGCTCCACGTCGTTCCCTGCCTCACCGTCGTCCACCGCCTGGTGCTGTCCGTGTGGTGTGGTCAATGTGGTCAACGAACGACAGCCATCAGAAGAGGACTGTACGCGGTGAGGCTGACAGATGGACCCACCAGCTACATCTTCGCATGCAAGGAAGTGCCTCCTTATTGCACGCAAAAAAAAAGAATCCTCCCCTGTCAGCTCGGACCCACCAGCTACTTCTTCGCATGCAAGGAAGTGCCTCCTTATCCTCCATGACAGCCGGGACCCACCCGGTCGAAGCGTACATAGCGTTGTCATTCTGGTTGCAAACATGTACGTACATACTAGTCCATCGGTCTTTCTGCCATGATGAACCGTGGCCCAGTAAGGAGCGGTAGTTGTTCAGGCAGTCCCGTCTATATCGTGTACACGTACGTACGTACATATGGGCGGGGTCTCGAACACCTACTCGTGCATACGTACGGCCAGGGCTTGTGTACATGGAGAGGCAGAGGAGGGCAGCAACGGCGTCCTGTTCATCGGTAGCCAGCCGGCTGGGTCGGAACAGAGAAACTGCGTCATGTTCATCGAGAGGCAACGGAATGTGTCATGTTCATTGGGAGCCAACCGGCTTGGACAGAACAGCCGAAACGAGGCCTGGCGTACCGCAGAACGGAGGAAACGGCCTTCTGTTCGATCGCCTTCGGTCGAAACGGGGTCCTATTCATCGGGAGGGGTCTGGCGTACCGCAAAATGGAGGAAACGGACTTCTCTTCGACCTCCTACGGTCAAAACGGGGTCCTGTTGATCGGGAGGGGTGTGGCGTACCGCAAAACGGAGAAGACAGACTTCTCTTCGACCTCCTACGGTCGAAACGGGGGTCCTATTCATCAAGAGCGGTGTGGTGTAGCGCAAAAAGGGACTCCATGGGCTACTGCTCATCCACTATCTACTGCCTCGCTCCAGCCTCCACGGGCTACTGTTCATCCACCGTCGACCTCCTCCAGCCTCCACCTGCGACTGTTCATCCATGGTGTCTCCCTCCTGCCTCCACTAGATACTGTTCATCCACGGGCTCCTGTTCATCCAGCCTCCACCAGCTACTGTTCAACCAGCACTCCATGGGGTTATGTTCATCCAGCCTTCACTGGCTACTGTTCAACCAACCCTCCACGGGGTGCTGTTCATCCACCCCCAGCCGGCTCGATCGGGGTCCTGTCCATCCAGCGGCAACGGCCTCTCCTACCACGGGGTCCTGTTCATCCAACCCCCACCAAGAACTATTCATCCAACCCCCAACAACACTCACTGTTCATTAAGAGGCAGCAGGTTCGATCGGCTTGATCAGTTAGCAGCAGTAGCGAAGGAATCCCTCGATCGGGTTCAGTTAACAGTCAGGGATCGATCGATCGCTCGGGTTCAGTAATGTGTAGCTAGTGCAATCGCCTGGGTTCAGTAAGCGAATGCCTCGCTTGGGTTCAGTAAGCGAATGCCTCGCTTGGGTTCAGTTAGATCCCAACGCCTCGCACATATGCGCGTACGTGTATGAGAGAAACACGCAAACCTCCGTGCATCGCTCGGCCCCGACCACCCACCGTAACCGGGAACTCCCCGATATTTTCCTCGCCCTCGCTTCTACCATGGTTTTTTCCATCATGGACGGCCCAAAGAATGCCATGCAGCTGCGTCTCTGGCCCGCCCAGGATGAAAAGCCCATTTTCTGTCATGATTTTTGTCATAGAAGTAGGAGCCCACCACATCTATGATGATACTGGGTTTTGTCACAATTATCGTCATAGAAGTGTCATAAGTATGACAGAAAAAATTGTTCGGCCCAAAATGTCACGGATGTGTCTTTTCTTTGTAGTGGAGATCGACTCAATCAAGTACAGGTATTGGGTCCGCTTCGGCAAGATCCATTTCTTCACCAGTGTAATCGGAGAATCTGGTCCCGAGCCGGACATCAGCCCCAACATTGTCGAGTCGGCTCGTCGCATCAGACCCGAACAGGCACAAGCCGGACGGACTCGCGCTTTCGTTGGCTTCACCCATGGGGTCCATCTTTCTGGCAGCTCTGCATCTGGCGGAGACACGCTGGTCAATTCCAACAGTGAATCCTCAGTTGGATATACCGAGTCGATGCTTCTGCTCTTTGATGATAGGCTGGGGGCTATTCCGACAACAAGATCAATCCGGAAGTTTATGAGCCGCCCCGTCGCGCAGCTGTCTTCATAGCAGGCGCTCCGATTGAGACAGGGCTGGGTCAAAACTCTACAACGGCTGGGGCCGAGATGGCGGCTTCTGCCGCAGCCGGCTCAGGCCTAGTGTCGTCTCAAGTGCTAACCGAGTTGGTAACAACTTGGGCACGCTTTTGATAGCTCCAATTACCACAGAGAACGTGGCCGAATGTAACACGGAGGTTGCGAAGCTCCGCAAGCAGATGACAAAAATTCAAGAGGATAACAATGCAGAAAATCTACGCTTTGCACAAGTATGAGTTCAGATTGCAAGCGAGACGAAACTTCTAGAAGAGGAAATGCTACACCTCAGTTTTCGTTAGAATGGGTCAGATGCGGTACACCGAAGAAGGCACCAGAGCCGGCTTCTAGTAGACATCGAGCCGGCGCACTTGTTCGATACACCATGCAACCCGCCTCCTCCTATGGTTTAGAGAGTAGGGCGTGATGGTTACACCCCAATTGGCCCAAAACGCCCCGCCAAACATAGCTCCGCAGCATCAGCCGGTTCAGCTACCGCCAGCTCGACAACAGTCGCTGGCCCAGAGTTAGCCTCGTTGATTCCAGACACCAAAAGGTCATTATTCTAATCTAGTGGACAATGTGCCGGCAGCAACTCACAATCTCGCTGCAATTCTGATTAGTGGAAATAGTTCGGTAGACATCAAAGCCAGAAACGGTATTCAGATGCTAAAAACTGAAGTCACTCAGCATGCAAATTACTCCTATAGCCAACATCAGCTTCACTCTACCCCTCACTCGAGTCATAGCAGGAGTCGTCACGCCGAGTCCCCGACAGTGTCCAGCAGTGAACGTCGCAGCGTCCGCAGACGCAACAGAATCCAACACGACCAGCGGCCTCAAATGCACAGGCGATCATAGACGCCGCTCGCACCATGCATGAAGCAGGGGTAGGAAACACAGGGGCAACATATGTTCAACCTGCAACACAGACCCAACCCACCTTAGCCTAGCCGACACTTTGAGGCACTGGGATTTCCAATAGGACCAGCGGGACTCCATGCTTAGGGCTGGCTCTGCGAAATGAATGTATGCCGCCTGATTTTAAGGTTCCAGGCAAAGTCCCCCAATTATACAACCAATCTGGAACCGGCTGAGTGGATTGAAAGTTATGAGTTAGCCAGGGATATGTTGGAAGTCAGCGGTGCGGTCTGTGCACGTTATCTGACCATGATGTTGGAAGGGCCGACACGCACGAGGCTGAAGAATCTACATGCTAATTCCATTAACACCTGGGAGGAACTGAAGGAGTGTTTCATCACAAACTTTGAGGGAACCTGCAAGCGCCAAATGACGATTGTCGATTTGGAGCACTAGATCCAGCATGATGACGAATCAGGCCACCACTGGTCACACCGAGTTGCAAGGATTATCCACTCGTGAGACATCATCTTGGCTGCCCAAGCCATCCCGATCTTAGAAAAGAACTGTCACTTTCAACCTCTTATTAATAAGCTTGGTCATCTCAAGCAAAAGGTGAAATACATGGGCGATCTCATGGATGTTTTAACTCGGTATGCCGAGTCTGATAATACAAAAGATCCAACTTCAGATGACGAGAAGTCTGGCAAGGGCAAGAAAAACACCGGCAAGGTTTAGCAGAACAATGGGCACAACGGTGGTCACGGGGACAATGGCAACCATAACAACAAGCATAAGAGTACCGACGGAGGTTCATATTTTATTGCTAACACAAATAATAGCTTCAAAAACTAGCGTCGGAACAATAATTCTGGGAGAACTTATAATGGGAACCAACCTTGTAACTACGAGGAAGCCCTCAAAGCCCCGTGTCCCAAACATAGTTTTGATGGCAAGCCAGCAAATCATTCCTGGGAAAATTGTTTCATCATGCAGGAGTTCAGAAACCAAGCTTATCAGCACCATCATGGTGGGGGCAATGGTGGACATCCAGGATACCCTGCAGTCGGCAGGTCCGGAGCCTGCTTTCCAGGTGCCGGCTCACAAGGGCATTTCTCCAATGTTGGCTTCTAGGGGCCAGGAGCCCAAGTCTCTGGTTTTCAGGGGGCTAGTAACGACGGTGGCAATAATCAATGATCTGGCCTGGGAAGTCGGGACCAGGGAAATCAGTCCAGGTTTTAGAGGAATCCCAAGCGGTTGAATAGTGGACAATAAAATGTTTTCACGACTAGTACTTGCAAGCGTGATTGGAAACTTCAGAAATGGGCCGTCAACATGGTTGAGTAGTGAAAGAACATGCGGTGCCCCATGTTTGGTTTTGGTAATTGATGACAATATCTATGGACTAATGGTTGCCTTGAGTTATATTTGAAGGGTTTGTCCATAGGCTTTTCTTGGAGTCCATTTGTTGGTTTCAAGGAGAGTTTTTGATGACCAAGGTGCTATTAAGGAATTATCCAAAGATTGGTCTTGTGAGTGTTGAGCTTATTGCAAGCATGTCTTGAAGAAGAAGATTGTGTGATCATTCATGTTTACCTTCAAGACATCATACAAATGAAGAGAGTTGGAAAGATTCAAGGTTGATCAAGGCTAAGTCAAGAGTGAATCAAGTTGATAAAAACACAAAGCGTACAAGATGTACCGAGGGATCAAGTGATCCCATGGTATGGTAAGCATTGTCCATTACGCTTTGTGCACTAACCCATGGTATTCGTGAGAGTTCTTTGTGGGGTTAGGTTGCGGTGTGCAAGTTCAAGTGGAGCAACACGAAGAGATCAAATGCTTGAAGCTTACCGTCCATTGTGGTGACAATGGATTTGTGAAGATGTGCCAAAGAGTGGCTCACCCATAGTGGAGTATGGGGGAGCAATCCACTAGTCTTCACCGAGCCAACGCAATCAAGAAAGGTGGTCCAACTTGAGGGCGTCAAGATCGTCATCATCCAGATCAATTGGACTATGCGCAAGGCAAAGGTTTGCCCTTGATAGGTTTTCCATTTTACCGGTCTCATGGTAGTTGTGGGAGACCGGGTTATAGGATCGATTGACGTACTATCAAGGGGGGCTCTCGATGAGTAGCTTGATCGTATCGTTCGTAGAGAGCTCAAACCATTGCATCCTTGCATCATCTTTTTTGGTTCTTGTTTGGTTCTTCTCCTTGTGAGATTTGGAGCTTATGGTCATTTTCATGACAAGCTCGAGTTCATCAAAAACGGAGTTCACATGCATCTTCTATTATGTTTTCGATGTTGGAGGTTATGTCGGTTCTTCTCGGTTGGAGGTTTCACTCCTCTATTTGTTAGGCATACCTCCCCTGCCTCTTCTTACTATGCTGGTTCTTTTCGATGTTGGAGTCGCTGTTTTGATGCTACTCGTCGTCTTGTATCCAACAAGCTTGAGTTTGCTCAATTCGGAGCTCATTTGCAGAAGTTTTGGCAGTTCTGGTTTTCCTTGGAGTATACTTATTTTCGTGGAAGTGGCATAAGGATGGCGCCAGCGGTAGTACCGCTGGGCCGGAGCGGCAGTACCGCGTATCGCCACAAGCGGTAGTACCGCTGCCCCACAGCGGTAGTACCGCCCATGGCCATAAGCGGTAGTACGGCTCCGGTTCCGCGCTGGTACCGCCTCGACTCGAGACGTGGTTTTCTCGTGTTGTGTTTAGCGACAGTAGTAGCGGCAGTAGGAGCGGCAGTATCGCTCGTGTGCGGTAGTACTGCGGCTACCACTGCCCCTAGTGCCGCTCAATGGCCCTCCTCCCTGTTCCTTCTCCCTGTGCTCGTGGTAGGCGCTGTGCGCGGTCCCAGCGGTAGTACCGCTGGGCCAAGCGGCAGTACCGCTATGGCCAACGGTAGTACCGCTGGTTCCAGCAGTAGTGCCGCTCATACAGCTCTGCCTCGCCCTCTGTTTTGCTCCGCTCTCTGTGTTCTACCGCCCGGGCGGTAGTACCGCTCCCCTGAGCGGTAGTACCGCTCGTGCGCGGACTGAGCACTTAACAGTTCGATTCAGGAGCCCCTATATAAGGGGTCTTCTTCCCCATTCAACCTTATCCTTTGAGCTCGTGTTCTTCCCCCATTGTTGACCTTCTTCGAGCTTGCTAACGCT
The DNA here is from genome assembly GCF_018294505.1 of Triticum aestivum. NCBI lineage: Eukaryota > Viridiplantae > Streptophyta > Magnoliopsida > Poales > Poaceae > Triticum > Triticum aestivum. The sequence goes on along the minus strand of NC_057802.1, from coordinate 294,739,965 downwards.
CAATCCCTCCATGGATTCTTTCTAGTTTTTGAGGGAAAAGAGAGAGGAGATCTAGATCCACATTTCCACCAATCACTTTCTCCTCTATGTGAGGGGAACCTTTTGGATCTAGATCTTGGAGTTCTTGGTGTTCTCCTTCTTGTTCTTCCTCTCATTTCCTCCCTAGCATTAGTTGCTTCGGTGGGATTTGAGAGAGAAGGACTTGGGCACTCTGTGTGCCCTTGCCATGGTGCATCGGTTTGAGTTCTCCACGGTGATACGTGGAAGTTACAAGTTGAGAAGCTTATTACTCTTGGGTGCTTGGTACCCTTGAGCTTGTTCCTCTTGGGTGCTTGGGCACCCTAGACGGTTGGTGGTGTTCGAAGCTCAATCATTGTGGTGTAAAGCTCCGGGCAAGCGTCGGGGTCTCCAATTAGGTTGTGGAGATCGCCCCGAGCAATTTGACAGGTACCGGTAACCGCCCCCAAGGGTTGCCAAAGTGTACGGGTTCGGTGACCGCCCCAAGGGTTGCCATTTGTACGGGTTCGGTGACCGCCCTCAAGGGTCCCTTAGTGGAATCACGGCATCTTGCATTGTGCGAGGGCGTGAGGAGATTACGGTGGCCCTAGTGGCTTCTTGGGGAGCATTGTGCCTCCACACCGCTCGAAACAGAGATTAGCATCCGCAAGGGTGTGAACTTCGGGATACATCGTCGTCTCCGCGTGCCTCGGTTTTCTCTTACTCGAGCCCTTTACTTATGCACTTTACTTTGTGATAGCCATATTGTTTCTTGTCATGTATCTTGTTATCACTTAGTTGTTTATCTTGCTTAGCATAAGTTGTTGGTGCACATAGGTGAGCCTAGTTGTTGTAGGTTTTGTGCTTGTCAAATTAACCGCTAGGTTTATTCCGCATTTGTTCAAGCCTAAACCGTAATTATTTTAAAGAGCCTATTCACCCCCCCTCCTAGGCGACATCCACGATCTTACAAGTAGGCAATTCCAGAATACCTGGACTGGTTAGAGTAACCAGTGACTTGGAGTCGAGAGGATCATCCTCCCCGGATTGATAATCCAGGTGCCTTGCTCTAGTGGTGTGATACGTCTCCAACGTATCAATAATTTTTTATTGTTCCAGGCTATTATATTATCTGTTTTGGATGTTTTATATGCATTAATATGCTATTTATATTATTTTTGGGACTAACCTATTAACCTAGAGCCCAGTACCAGTTTCTATTTTTTTCCTTCTTTTAGAGTTTCGCAGAAAAGGAATACCAAACTGAGTCCAAACGGAATAAAACTTTCGCGATGATTTTTCGTGGACCAGAAGACATCCAGTGGACTTGGAGTGCAAGTCAGGGAAGCCACGAGGCGACCACAAGGACGGAGGGCGCTCCCAGGGGGGTAGGGCGCGCCCTCCACCCTTGTAGGCCCCTCGTGACTACACCGACCTATTTCTTCCGCCTATATATTATCATATATCCCAAAACCATCGAAGAGAGCCACGAAAACACTTTTCCACCACCGCAACCTTCTGTACCCGTGAGATCCCATCTAGGGGCCTTTTCCGGCGTCCTGCCGGAGGGGGATTCGATCATGGAGGGCTTCTACATCAACACCATTGCCCTTCCGATGAAGCATGAGTAGTTTACCACAGACCTACGGGTCCATAGCTAGTAGCTAGATGGCTTCTTCTCTCTCTTTGATTCTCAATACCATGTTCTCCTCGATGTTCTTGGAGATCTATTCATTGTAATACATTTTTTTTGTGGTGTGTTTGCCGAGATCCGATGAATTGTGGATTTATGATCAGCTTATCTATGAATATTATTTGAATCTTCTCTGAATTCCTATATGCATGATTTGATATCTTTGCAAGTCTCTTCGAACTATCAATTTGGTTTGGCCAACTAGATTGGTTTTTCTTGCAAAAGGAGAAGTGCTTAGTTTTGGGTTCAATCTTGCGGTGTCCTTTCCCAGTGACAGTAGGGGCAGCAAGGCACGTATTGTATTGTTGCCATCGAGGATAAAAAGATGGGGTTTACATCATATTGCTTGAGTTCATTCCTCTACATCATGTCATCTTACTTAATGCGTTACTCTATTCTTCATGAACTTAAAACTCTAGATGCAGGCAGGAGTCGGTCTACTTGATACGGACGTGATGCCTATATTCATGATCATTGCCTTAGATATCATCATAACTTTGCGCTTTTCTATCAATTGCTCGGCAGTAATTTGTTCACACACCGTAATATTTTATATCTCGAGAGAAGCCTCTAGTGAAACTTTTGGCCCCCAGGTCTATTTTCCATCATATAAGTTTCCGATCTACAATATCAGTTTCCTATTTACTTGCCTTGCAATATTTTACTTTCCGATCTATAAACCAAAAATACCAAAAATATTTACTTTACCGTTTATCTACCTCTATCGGATCTCACTTTTGCAAGTAATCGTGAAGGGATTGACAACCCCTTTATCGCGTTGGGTGCAAGTTGTTGATTGTTTGTGTAGGTATTCGGTGAATTGTTCGTTTTCTCCTACTGGATTGATACCATGGTTCTCAAACTGAGGGAAATACTTACTCTAGTTTGCTGCATCACCCTTTCCTCTTCAAGGGAAAAACCAACGCAAGATCAAGAGGTAGCAGGAAGAATTTCTGGCGCTGTTTCCGGGGAGATTTATGCCAAGTCAAGTCAAGATTTGATCTCCTGTCAACTTGCCAATTTCTGGCGCCATTGTCTGGGAGATCTACGCCAAGTCAAGAGATACCAAGTACCCATCATAACATGAAGTGGGGGGAGGATCGCTTGCTTTGTGACTATGTCTCCACCAAAGAACATTGATCCTCACCTTAGGAGGTTGGACGAAATTGAAAATAATGTTAGAAGCTTCATGTCTTTGCACTTTGAGCATAATAATTTCTTCAGAAACGAGCTCAAGGAGCAGAAAAGTTTTATGGAATACATGAATAAAGAGCTTGATGATATTTATAAAGGATTTTATGGCTTGAAATCTCAGTTTGCTCATCTTGAAAATTTAGTAGGCCAAATTTCTAATAAGCAAGCTACCTTGGTAAATAAGATGGCTGCTAAACCAGAATCTTTAAATAATGATGAAGATCTTAAAGTGATTGATGTGACTACTATTGAATCTTTGTTTTCCAATATAAATCTTGATAAAGATGGGACTAGAGATGAGTCAACTTTAGTTAAAAGGCGTCCCAATGATTCAGAGTTTTTATATCTTGATGCAAAAATTGATGAAAGTGGGATTGGAGAGGTCAAAACTTTAGGTGGCGATGAACCCACTCTTTTGGATTTCAAGGAATTGTTCTTTAATATATTGTATTTCCTTGTTGCAATCCATGTTGAATTCTCCTCATGCTTATAATCAAAACAAAGCTTTTACTAAACATATTGTTGATGCTATGATGCAATCTTTTGAAGAAAAGCTTGAATTGGAAGTTTCTATTCCTAGAAAACTTTATGATGAGTGGGAACCTACTTTTAAGATTAAGATCAAAGATTATGAGTTTCATGATTTCTGTGATTTGGGTGCTAGTGTTTCCACGGTTCCAAAAACTCTTTGTGATGTGCTAGGTTTCCTTGAATTTGATGATTGTTCCTTAAATTTGCATCTTGGCGGATTCCACTATTAAGAAACCTATGGGAAGGATTAATGATGTTCTTATTGTTGCAAATAGGAATTATGTGCCCGTTGATTTCATTGTTCTTGATATAGATCGCAACCCTACATGTCCTATTATTCTTGGTAGACCTTTCCTTAGAACGAATGGTGCAATTATTGATATGAAAGAAGGAAACATTAGATTTCAATTTCCGATAAGGAAATGTATGGAACACTTTCCAAGAAAGAAAATTAAATTCCCTTATGAATCTATTATGAGAGCCACTTATGGATTGCATGCCAAAGATGATAATACTTAGATCTATTCATGTTTTATGCCTAGCTAAGGGCGTTAAACAATAGCACTTGTTGGGAGGCAACCCAATTTTATTTTTGTTTTTGTTTTTTAGGTTCTTGTTTGCAATAAATATTTCATCTAGCCTCTGGTTATATGTGGTTTTGTGTTTTAGTTAGTGTTCGTGCCAAGTAAGACCTTTGGGATAACTTACGGTGATAGTTGATTTGATCTTGCTGAAAACAGAAACTTTTGCGCTCAGTCCCAGAATTGTTAAAAATCACAGAAGCATAATAAAATACTGATTCTTTTTGCAGAAGATTAAAAACAAATTCCTTAGGTTTTCCTAAGTTTTGAGAATTTTTGTAGTTACAGAAGTATTCGAAATATCCAGATTGCTACAGACTGTTCTGTTTTTGACATATTCTGTTTTCTATGTGTTGTTTGCTTATTTTGATGAATCTATGGCAAGTATCGGGGGGTATGAAACATGGAGAAGTTGGAATACAGTAGATACTACACCAATATAAATAAAGAATGAGTTCAAAATAGTACCAAAAGTGGTGATTTATTTTCTTATACTAACGGAGCTTATGAGATTTTCTGTTGAGTTTTGTGTTGTGAAGTTTTCAAGTTTTGGGTAAGGATTTGATGGACTATGGAGTAAGGAGTGGCAAGAGCCTAAGATTGGGGATGCCCAAGGCACCCCAAGGTAATATTGAAGGACAACCAAGAGCCTAAGCTTGGGGATGCCCCGGAAGGCATCCCCTCTTTCGTCTTCGTCTAACGGTAACTTTACTTGAGACTATATTTTTATTCACCACATGATATGTGTTTTGCTTGGAGCGTCTTGTATGATTTGAGTCTTTGCTTTTTAGTTTGCCACAATCATCCTTTCTGTACACACCTTTTGAGAGAGACACGCATGAACCGTGATTTATTAGAATACTCTATGTGCTTCACTTATATCTTTTGAGCTAGGCAATATTGCTCTAGTACTTCACTTATATATTTTTAGAGCACAGCGATGGTTTTATTTTATATAAATTGATGAACTCTCGTACTTCACTTATATATTTTGAGAGTGTCTAAAAAGCATGGTAATTTTCTTCGGTTATAAAATTGGTCCTAATATGATAGGCATCCAAGAGGGATATAATAAAAACTTTTATATAAAGTGCATTGAATACTATGAGAAGTTTGATTCCTTATGATTGTTTTGAGATATGAAGATGGTGATATTAGAGTCATGCTAGTGAGTAGTTGTGAATTTGAGAAATACTTGTGTTGAGGTTTGTGAGTCCTGTAGCATGCACGTATGGTGAACCGTTATGTAACGAAGTTGGAGCACGAGATATTTTTTGATTGTCTTCCTTATGAGTGGCGGTCGGGGACGAGCAATGGTCTTTTCCTACCAATCTATCCCCCTAGGAGCATGCGCGTAGTACTTTTTTTCGATGACTAATAGATTTTTGCAATAAGTATGTGAGTTCTTTATGACTAATGTTGAGTCCATGGATTATACGCACTCTCACCCTTCCACCATTGCTAGCCTCTAGTGCCGCGCAACTTTCGCCGGTACCATAAACCCACCCTATACCTTCCTCCAAATAGCCACCATACCTACCTATTATTGCATTTCCATAGCCATTCCGAGATATATTGCCATGCAACTTTCCACAGTTCCATTTATTATGACACACATCATCATTGTCATATTGCTTGGCATGATCATGTAGTTGTCATCGTATTTGTGGAAAAGCCACCGTTCATCATTTTTTATACATGTCGCTCTTGATTCATTGCACATCCCGGTACACCGCCGGAGGCATTCACATAGTCATATTTTGTTCTAGTATCGAGTTGTAATTTTTGAGTTGTAAGTAAATAAAAGTGTGATGATCTTCATTATTAGAGCATTGTCCCATGTGAGGAAATAAAAAGAGAGAGAAAAGGCCCAAAAAAGAGAAGGCCCAAAAAAAAGAGAAGAGAAAAAAAAGAAAAAAGGGAGAAAAAGAGAGAAGGGACAATGTTACTATCCTTTTACCACACTTGTGCTTCAAAGTAGCACCATGATCTTCATGATAGAGAGTCTCCTATATTGTCACTTTCATATACTAGTGGGCATTTTTCATTATAGAACTTGGCTTGTATATTCCAACTATGGGCTTTCTCAAATTGCCCTAGGTCTTCATGAGCAAGCAAGTTGGATGCACACCCACTTAGTTTTTTCTTTTTGAGCTTTCATAAACTTATAGCTCTAGTGCATCCGTTGCATGGAAATCCCTACTCACTCACATTGATATCTATTAATGTGCATCTCCATAGCCCGTTGATACGCCTAGTAGATGTGAGATTATCTCCTTCTTTTTGTCTTGTCCACAACCACCTTCTATTCCACCTATAGTGCTATGTCCATGGCTCACGCTCATGTATTGCGTGAAAGTTGAAAAGGTTTGAGAACATCAAAAGTATGAAACAATTGCTTGGCTTGTTATCGGGGTTGTGCATGATTTGAATATTTTGTGTGATGAAGATGGAGCATAGCCAGACTATGTGATTTTGTAGAGATAAGCTTTCTTTGGCCATGTTATCTTGAGAAGACATAATTGCCTTGTTAGTATGCTTGAAGTATTATTGTTTTTATGTCAATATTAAACTTTTGTTTTGAATCATATGGATCTGAACATTCATGCCACAATAAAGAAAATTACATGGATAAGTATGTTAGGTAGCATTCCACATCAAAAATTCTGTTTTTATAATTTACGTACTCGAGGACGGGCAGGAATTAAGCTTGGGGATCCTTGATACGTCTCCAACGTATCTATAATTTTTTATTGTTCCATGCTATTATATTATCCGTTTTGGGTGTTTTATATGCATTAATATGCTATTTTATATTATTTTTGGGACTAACCTATTAACCTAGAGCCCAGTGCCAGTTTTTGTTTTTTCCTTATTTTAGAATTTCGCAAAAAGGAATACCAAACAGAGTCCAAACGGAATAAACCTTTCGCGATGATTTTTCTTGGACCAGAAGATATCCAGAGAGTGCAAGTCACGGAAGCCACGAGGCGGCCACAAGGATGGGGGGTGTGCCCACGGGGTAGGGCGCGCCCCCACCCTGGTGGGCCCCTCGTGACTCCACTTACCTATTCTCATATATCCCAAAACCATCGGAGAGATCCATGAAAACACTTTTCCACTGCGGCAACCTTCTGTACCCATGAGATCCCATCTAGGGGCCTTTTCCGGCGTCCTGCCGGAGGGGGATTCGATCACGGAGGGCTTCTACATCAACACCATTGCCCTTCCGATGAAGCGTGAGTAGTTTACCACAGGCCTATGGGTCCATAGCTAGTAGCTAGATGGCTTCTTCTCTCTCTCTCTCTCTCTCTTCAATTCTCAATATCATGTCCTCCTCGATGTTCTTGGAGATCTATTCGACGTAATACTTTTTTTGCGGTGTGTTTGCCGAGATCCGATGAATTGTGGATTTATGATCAACTTATGTATGATTTGATATCTTTGCAAGTCTCTTCAAACTATCGATTTGGTTTGGCCAACTAGATTGGTTTTTCTTGCAATGTGAGAAGTGCTTAGCTTTGGATTCAATCTTGCGGTGTCCTTTCCCAGTGACAATAGGGTCAGCAAGGCACATATTGTATTGTTGCCATCGAGGATAAAAAGATGGGGTTTACATCATATTGCTTGAGTTTATTCCTCTACATCATGTCATCTTACTTAATGCGTTACTCTGTTCTTCATGAACTTAATACTCTAGATGCAGGCAAGAGTCGGTCGATGTGTGGAGTAATAGTAGTAGATGCAGGCAGGAGTTGGTCTACTTGATACGGACGTGATGCCTATATTCATGATCATTGCCTTAGATATTGTCATAACTTTGCGCTTTTCTATCAATTGCTCGACAGTAATTTGTTCACCCACCGTAATATTTTCTTTCTTGAGAGAAGCCTCTAGTGAAACCTATGGCCCCCGGGTCTATTTTCCATCATATAAGTTTCCGATCTACAATATTAGTTTCCTATTTACTTCCTTTGCAATATTTTACTTTCCGATCTGTAAACCAAAATACCAAAAATATTTACTTTACCATTTATCTATCTCTATCGGATCTCACTTTTGCAAGTAACCGTGAAGGGATTGACAACCCCTTTATCGCGTTGGGTGCAAGTTGTTGATTGTTTGTGCAGGTATTCGGTGACTTGTTCGTTGTCTCCTACTGGATTGATACCCTAGTTCTCAAACTGAGGGAAATACTTACTCTACTTTGCTGCATCACCCTTTCCTCTTCAAGGGAAAAACCAATGCAAGCTCAAGAGGTAGCATGGTGGCACCTCAAGTGGACGGGCATAAACTTACCAAAGTACTCATGGACGGTGGGAGTAGTATCGACATCCTCTATTATGATACTTTCAAGTGAACGAATCTGTTAGAGAAACAACTCAAACCGTCTTTCATAGTGTTTCATGGGATTGTTCATGGGAAGTCAGCACATCCTATTGGGAAGATTAAGCTGGAGGTTGCTTTTGGCACTAAGTTCAACTACAGTTCCTACCGTTAGAGGTGGTCAAAATGAAAAGTCCATATCATGCACTGTTTGGAAGTCCAACTTATGCTCGGTTCATGGCATGACCCTGTTATGTCTATCTGAAGCTCAAGCTGCCAGGACCTAAAGGGACTATCACAGCCAATGGGGACAGGAAAATTTCTCTGGAATGTGAGGAAGGAGATGCAGCTTACGCCAAGTCAGCATGTGCAGTCGAGGAGTAATTTTACAAAGACAACGTTGACTCGACAAACATGACATCTCTGAAAAAACCAACTAGTGAGTCTGATCTCCCGCTCAAGTTCAAGTCGGCTCAGGATAGTAAGCAAGTTGATTTTACCCCTGGTGACTGATCTCACCAGTTCACCATAGGGGCAAATATGGATCCCAAATAGGAAAGCGCGCTCATCGAGTTCATCCATGAGAATCGGAACATATTTGCATGGAAACCTTCCGACAAGCCGGGTGTAGCGCGAGGACACGCTGAGCACCGCCTAAATGTTGATCCCAAGATGAAACCTATCCGACAATATCTCCATCATTTTAACGAGGAGAGATGCAAGGTGATTGGCGAAGAAGTGGCTCGGCTCCTTGCTGTCGTGTTCATTGTTGAAGTTTTTTATCCTGAGTAGTTGGCTAATTGTAGGATCGAAAGTATGTCTAGAGGGGGGTGATTAGACTACTTGACCAAATAAAAATCTAACCTTTTCCCAATTTTAGTTGTGGGAAGATTTTAGCAATTATGACAAGTCAATCAATCAACCTACACATGCAATTCTAAGAGTGTAGCAGCGGGAAGTAAAACATTGCATATGAAGGTAAAGGGAAGGGTTTGGAGAAGGCAAACACAATGGAGACATGAAGATTTTTGGCGTGGTTCCGATAGGTGGTGCTATCGTACATCCATGTTGATGGAGACTTAAACCCATGAAGGGTAACGGCTTCACGAGTCCACGGAGGGCTCCACCCATGAAGGGTCCATGAAGAACCAACCTTGTCTATCCCACCATGGCCATCGCCCACGAAGGACTTGCCTCGGGTAGATCTTCATGAAGTAGGCGATCTACTTGCCCTTACAAACTTCTTGGTTCAACTCCACAACTTGACGGAGGCTCCCAAGCGACGCCTAACAATCTAGGAGACACCACTCTCCAAAAGGTAATAGATGGTGTGTTGATGATGAACTCCTTGCTCTTGTGCTTCAAATGATAGTCTCCCCAACACTCAACTCTCTCTCACAGATTTGGATATGGTGGAAAGATGATTTGAGTGGAAAGCAACTTGGGGAAGGCTAGAAATCAAGATTCTTGTGGTAGGATTGGTATATCTTGATCTCAACACATGAGTAGGTGCTTCTCTCTCGGAAAATGTATGGTGGAAGTGTAGGCACGTTCTGATGGCTCTCTCTCATATGGAGAAGGGGTGGAGGGGTATATATAGCCTCCACACAAAATCCAACCATTACACACATTTGACCAATCTCGGTGAGACCGAATTGGTAAACTTGGTGGGACCGATTAGTTTAAAATGTGAATGTTAGGAATCTCAGTGGGATCGACTGGAACAACTAGGTGGGACCGATGTGCTAGGGCTTAGGGCAAACCTCATCTTGGTGGCACTGATTGCATCAACTCGGTGAGACCGAAGTGAAGCAATAGGGCAACAGAGAATTGGCAAGCCATCTCAATGAGATCGATTGCAATTTCGGTGAAACCGAAATAATTGCAACTGATAATGGTGAGTTGGCAAGGCCATCTCGGTGAGACCGAGATCCGTATCGGTGAGACCGAACTGTTAGGGTTTCTGGTTGTGGCTATGTCATATGAACTCAACGGCACTGGGTAGGAAATATCGGTGGGGCCGAGTTGGAGTTTAGGGTTTTTGACATATTTGGATGGAGAAAGTGGTTGAGGGTTTTGGAGAAATATCACTAAGCATTTGAGCAAGCAAGCCATTAAGCAACACCTCATCCCCTTTTAATAGTATTGGCTTTCCTATGGACTCAAAGTGATCTTGGATCACTAAAACTAGGGGTGGGTGTTCAGTTTATAGGGTTAGTTCAGTTCAGTTTATTCGGGTTTCCAAATTTCGGTTTCTGTAAAACAAGAACCAAAATAATCAAACTGAAAATATAAACCAAACCTTATTAACTGAAATTTATCGGTTCGGTTTGTTCAGTTAACCGGAAAACGGATTAAGTGTGTGTCTGATATGCCATATGGAATAAAAAGGAATTAATATATTAAGCACACATGTAAGCCGTATGTTTGCTTCTAGGATCGATGCACTAGTAGTAGTACGTACTTTCCTGAATGAAGATTCTATGAGTACTCGCTGGAGGCAATAGAAATTACGTGCTCCTTTGAGGGACAATTCTCCTAGTAGGCAGTGTAGTATAATAATTACCCAAATTAACTAATGGGTCGGCGCCTTTGGCTCTCCGGTAATAAAGGGGATCACGTATAGTTCGGCTACTTTGGTTTCTATGGATTGGAAACCGATGCAAAACCAAACACCGAAAGTGGCTACTTTTCAACCGAACCAAAACACCGAAAACCAATTTATTGGACAATTCGGTTAAATTGGTTCGGTTTGGTTTTGGTATTCGGTTTTCGGTGTGAATGTGCCCACCCCTAACTAAAACAAAGATGAAGAGTCTTGAGCTTTAATAAATGCATGTCCTTAGCATTTTGAGGGGTCCACATCTCTAGTTCATGCCATGCCATTCATTGAACTTCCTGAAATATTTATCTTGAATGGATATTAGTTCAATGAGCTATATGTTGTTATGAATTACCAAAACCACCCGGGGATTAGTTGCACTTTCACTAATCCAGTGCTTGTTCTGAAGAAAAATGGTACTTGGCGGATGTGTGTCGATTACACATACCTGAACAGGGCTTGTCCCAAGGATCTGTTTGCTCTTCCTCGCATTGATCAGATCATCTCCACTATTGGTTGTGGGTGCTTGTGTTTCCTGGATGCCTACTCCGGCTATCAACAAATCTAGATGGCGGAAGAAGACCAAGAGAAAACAACCTTTATCACACCATTTGGAGATTTCTGTTGTACCTCTATGCCATTTGGACTTAAAAGTGCAGGTGCAACTTACCAGCGCTGTGTCTAGAACTGTTTTCACAAATAGATTGTTGCAACGTCCGTGCTTATGTTGATGAAGCAGATAGAGCTTTTGAGCTCCTCAAGAAACAGCTGTCAGAACCACATGTCCTTGTGCTCCTCATGACAAAGAGCCAATGCTCCTGTACATTGCTGCTAGTAACAAAGTAGTAAGTGTGGCAGTTGTCGTGGAGTGCAAAGAGGAGGAGTCGGAATATCCAGTCCAGTGGCCAACCTATTATGTCAGTGAAGTGTTGACAGAGTCAAAACAGCGCCACCCACATTGGCAGAAGCTGGTTTTCAGTGTCTTAATGCTAGTCAAAAATTGAGACATTATTTCCCGGAGCATCCCATCACTGTGGTCAGTTTTGCACCTCTCGAAGATATCATACAGAACAGGGAAGCCACATGCCGAGTCACAAAGTGGGCTATTGAGCTTGGTCCACATCATCTGAAGTATGTGCCTCAGACAGCCATTAAATCTCAAGGTTTGGTTGATTTTATTAGTGATTAGACTGATCTGCAAGCCCCTGAAGAGAAGCTGGACAATACATATTGGACAATACATATTCATGGATCCAGACAATTGGGAGGCTCGGGGGCTGGAGTCGTCATGACATCTCCATGAGGTGATAAGTGTTGTTATGTTTTGAGGCACATGTTTCCCTATACTAACAATGCATCCAAGTACGAGGGCTTCATGGACACTGTATGGTGATACGTCCATTTTGCATCATGCTTTTATATCGATATTTATTGCATTATGGGATGTTATTACACATTATGTCACAATACTTATGTCTATTCTCTCTTATTTTACAAGGTTTACATGAGGAGGGAGAATGCCGGCAGCTGGAATTCTGGGCTGGAAAAGGAGCAAATATTAGAGACCTATTCTGCACAACTCCAAAAGTCCTGAAACTCCACGAAAGTTATTTTTAGAAATAATAAAAAATACTGAGCGGAAGAAATACGTCAGGGGGGCCTCCACCTGTCCACGTGGGTGGGGGCGCGCCCTACCCCCTGGGCGCGCCCACCTGCCTCGTGGGCCCCCTGTTGGCTCTCCGGTGCCCATCTTCTGCTATATGAAGTCTTTCGTCCGAAGAAAAATCATAAGCAAGCTTTCGGGACGAGACTCCGCCGTCACGAGGCGGAACCTTGGCGGAACCAATCTAGGGCTCCGGCAGAGCTGTTCTGTCGGGGACACTTCCCTCCGGGAGGGGGAAATCATCGCCATCGTCATCACCAACGCTCCTCTCATCGGGAGAGCGCAATCTCCATCAACATCTTCACCAGCACCATCTCCTCTCAAACCCTAGTTCATCTCTTGTATCCAATTCTTGTCTCATAGTCTGAGATTGGTACCTGTAGGTTGCTAGTAGTGTTGATTACTCCTTGTAGTTGATGCTAGTTGGTTTATTTGGTGGAAGATCATATGTTCAAATCCTATATGCATATTGATACTCCTCTAATTATGAACATGAATATACTTTGTGAGTAGTTATGTTTGTTCCTGAGGACATGGGAGAAGTATTGCTATTAGTAGTCATGTGAATTTGGTATTCGTTCGATATTTTGATGAGATGTATGTTGTCTATCCTCTAGTGGTGTTATGTGAACATCGACTACATAACACTTCACCATTATTTGGGCCTAGAGGAAGGCATTAGGAAGTAATAAGTAGATGATGGGTTGCTAGAGTGACAGAAGCTTAAACCCTAGTTTATGCGTTGCTTCGTAAGGGGCTGATTTGGATCCATATGTTTCATGCTATGGTTAGGTTTACCTTAATACTTTTGTTGTAGTTGTGGATGCTTGCAATATAGGTTAATCATAAGTGGGATGCTTGTCCAAGTAAGGGCAGCACCCAAGCACCGGTCCACCCACATATCAAATTATCAAAGTACCGAACGCGAATCATATGAACGTGATGAAAACTAGCTTGACGATAATTCCCATGTGTCTTCGGGAGCGCTTTTCTCTATATAAGAGTTTGTCCAGGCTTGTCCTTTGCTACAAAAAGGATTGGGCCACCTTGCTGCACTTTATTTACTTTTTTTACTTGTTGCTCGTTACAATTATCCTATCACAAAACTATCTGTTACCTGTAATTTCAGTACTTGCAGAGAATACCTTGATGAAAACCGCTTCTCATTTCCTTCTGCTCCTCGTTGGGTTCGACACTCTTACTTACCGAAAGGACTACGATAGATCCCCTATACTTGTGGGTCATCATATGGCTAAGGAGATGAACCTCAGTCGGGGTCGGATGTCTGGGTGACTCAGATTTGGTCGCTCAACAAGTTTCTGGGACTTGGGACTCCAAAGACCCCCTCATGGCAGCTTACAGGCATGCTGTGGCAGTCATCGCATGACACTTCAAGGGATACCAGGTTAATCACATTGATCACAGGCTCAACGAGACCGCATATGCTTTGTCTCGTCTGGGATCTCAGCGCAAGCCGGTCCCTCCAAATGTTTTCCTCGATGTTCTACATAACCCATCAGTCAAGTTGCCAACGGAGGAAGACATCTCTATTCCTAACCCAGAAGCGCAGTTGGTGGCCGCTTTCCGCGCAATACCAAACTGGACAGTTACTTATCTGTCTTATCACACTCATGGCAAGCTCCCTAAAGAGGAAATCATCGCCCAACAGATTATCACGCGATCTAAGTCCATGACCATCGTCAATGGCGAGTTACACAGGAGAAGTATTACATGCGTTTTTTGGCGTTGTGTTTCTCCCGAGGAAGGCTGTCAAATTCTCAATGAAATTCATTCTGGTGATTGTGGGCATCATGCCAGCTCACAATACTTGGTGGCAAAAGCTTTCCAGCATGGTTTTTTCTCGCTTACAGCCCACGCAGATGCAGAGGATATCGTTCGCAAGTGTGATGGCTGCCAGAAATTTGCATGTCAAGCTCATGTCCTGGCGATACGTCCATTTTGCATCATGCTTTTATGTTAATATTTATTGCATTATGGGCTGTTATTACACATTATGATACAATACTTATGCCCTTTCTCTCTTATTTTACAAGATTTACATGAAGAGGGAGAATGCTGGAAACTGGAATTCTGGACCGGAGAGGAGCAAATCTGAGAAATCTATTCTGCACAACTCCAAAAGACCTGAAAATTTACGGAGAATTATTTTGGAATATATAAAAATTATTGGGCGAAGAAACACCAGAGGGGACCCACCAGGTGGCCATGAGTCTGGGGGGCGCGCCCCCAGGGCTTGTGGACCCCCTGGCAGGTCTCCGTTGCCCATCTTTTGCTATATGAAGCGTTTTGACCTAGAAAAAAAATCAGAGGAGAGCTTTCAGGATGAAGCGCCACCGTCTCGAGGCAGAACCTGGGCATAAGCAATCTAGGGCTCCGGCGGAGTTGATCTGCCGGGAAACTTCCCTCCCGGAGGGGGAAATCGAAGCCATCGTCATCACCAACGATCGTCTCATCAAGAGGGGGCCAACCTTCATCAGCATCTTCACCAGCACCATCTCCTCTCAAACCCTAGTTCATCTCTTGTATTCAATATTTGTCGCAAAACCTCAGATTGATACTTGTGGGTTACTAGTAGTGTTGATTACTCCTCATAGTTGATGCTAGTTGGTTTATTTGGTGGAAGATCATATGTTCAGATCCTTAATGATATTTAATACTCCTCTGATCTTGAACATGAACATGCTTTGTGATTAGTTACATTTGTTCCTGAGGACATGGGAGAATTCTTGTTATAAGTAATCATGTAAATTTGGTATTCGTTCGATATTTTGATGAGATGTATATTGTCTTTCCTCTAGTGGTGTTATGTGAACGTCGACTACATGACACTTCACCATGATTTGGGCCTAGGGGAAGGCATAGGGAAGTAATAAGTATATGATGGGTTGCTAGAGTGACAGAAGCTTAAACCCTAGTTTATGTGTTGCTTCGTAAGGGGCTGATTTGGACCCACATGTTTCATGCTATGGTTAGATTTATCTTAATTCTTCTTTCATAGTTTCGGATGCTTGCGAGAGAGGTTAATCATAAGTGGGAGGCTTGTCCAAGTAAGGACAGCACCTAAGCACTGGTCCACCTACATATAAAATTATCAAAGTAACAAACGCGAATCATATGAGCATGATGAAAACTAACTTGACAATAGTTCCCATGTGTCCTCGGGAGTGCTTTACTTTATATAAGAGTTCTTCTAGGCTTATCCTTTGCTATAAAAGGATTGAGCCACCTTGCTGGACCTTTATTACACTTGTTACTTGTTACCCGTTACAAATTATCTTATCACAAAACTATCTGTTACCGATAATTTCAGTGACTGCAGAAAATACCTTGCTGAAAACCGCTTGTCATTTCCTTCTACTCCTCGTTGGGTTCGACACTCTTACTTATCAAAAGGACTACGATTGATCGCCTATAGTTGTGGGTCATCAAGACTCTTTTGTGGTGCCGTTGTCTGGGAGTGAAGCGCCTTTGGTGAGTGGAATTTGGTAAGGAAAACTTTATATTACATACTGAAATTTACTATCATTTGTCACTATGGAAAATCATCCTTTGAGGGGTTTGTTTGGGGTATCTTCACCCCGACTGGAAGAGCAAAGATTTGCTCCTCAACCTATTGCACCTACTGAAAATATTTATTATGAAATTCCTTTGGGTATGATAGAGAAACTTCTAGCTAATCCTTATGCAGGAGATGGAACACTACATCCTGATTTGCATCTAATCTATGTGGATGAAGTTTGTGGATTATTTAAGCTTGCAGGTTTACCCGAGGATGAAGTCAAGAAGAAGGTCTCCCCTTTATCTTTGAAGGGAAAGGCATTGACATGGTATAGGCTATGTGATGATATTGGAGCTTGGAATTAAAACCGATTGAAATTGGAATTTCATCAGAAGTTTTATCCTATGCATCTGGTTCATCATGATCGGAATTATCTATATAATTTTTGGCCTCGTGAAGGAGAAAGTATCGCTCAAGCTTGGGGGAGGATTAAGTCAATGTTGTATTCATGCCCCAATCATGAGCTCTCAAGAGAAATTATTATTCAGAATTTTTATGCTCGGCTTTCTCAGAATAATCAATCCATTCTCGATACTTGTACTGGTTATTTTATGAAGAAGACTATTGAATTCAAATGGGATCTTTTGGAAATAATTAAATGCAACTCTAAATATTGGGATCTCGACGAAGGTAAGGAGTCAGGTATAAACCTTAAGTTTCATTGTGTTAAATCTTTTATGGATACCGATGCTTTCCGTGAATTTAGCACTAAATATGGATTGATTATTTTCTACTCATGTTGATCTCCCTAAGGAGAAGTGGTTTAAATATCATCCTCCCATTGAAGTAAAAGTAGTAGAACCTATTAAAGCTGAAGAAGAAACCATTACTTATAATGATAATCCAGTTGTTCCTGCTGCTTATTTTAAGAAACCACCTTTTCCCGTTAGAGTAAAGGAACATGCTAAAGCTTAAGCTGTGGTTAGTAAGAGTTATACTAGAACACCTACACCCCTTGAACAAATTAAAGTGGAACCTAATGTTGCTATGGTTAAAGATGTCTTGGTTGATAATATCGATGGGCATGTTATTTATTTCTGTGCTGAAGCTACTAGAATTGCTAAACCCGATGAAAAAGATAAACATAGACCTATTGTCGACATGCCTGTTGTCTCTGTTAAAATAGGAGATTATTGTTATCATGGCTTATGTGATTTGGGTGCTAGTGTGAGTGCTATCCCGTTTGCTTTATATCAAGAAATTATGAATGATATTGCACCTGTTCAAATAGAAGATATTGGTGTTACTATTAAGCTTGGTAATAGAGATACTATCACACCACTTGGGATTGTTAGAGATGTTGAAGTCTTGTGTGGAAAAGTAAAATACCCTACCGATTTTCTAGTTCTTGGTTCCCCACAAGATGATTTTTGTCCCATTATATTTGGTAGACCTTTCTTGAACACTGTTAACGATAAAATAGATTGTGAGAAAGAAACTATTAGTGTAAGTTTCGGTGATGCGTCTCATGAGTTTAATTTCTCCAAATATCGTAGACAACCTCATGATAAAGAATTGCCTAGTAAAGATTAAATTGTTGGTCTTGCTTCTATTACCGTGCCTCCTACTGATCCTTTAGAACAATATTTGCTAGACCATGAAAATGATGTGTTTATGAATGAAAGAAACATAATAGATGAGATATTCTTTAAACAAATGCCTGTTTTGACACACAATTTGCATGTTGAGACTCTTGTAGATCCTCTACCACCCAAGACTGATCCTGTGTTTAATCTTAAACAATTGCCAAATACTCTGAAATATGCTTATCTTGATGAAAATAAGATATTTCATGTTATTATTAGTGCTAACCTTTCAGAGCATGAAGAAAAGAGGTTATTGGAAACTCTGAGGAAGCACCGTGATGCTATTGGATATACTCTTGATGATCTTAAAGGCATTAGTCCCACTCTATGTCAGCATAAAATTAATATGGAGCCTAATGCTAAACCAGTTGTTCATCACCAGCGATGGTTAAAACCTAAGATGAAAGAAGTGGTAAGAAATGAAATATTAAAGCTTCTGGAAGCATATATAATTTATCCTATTGTTGATAGTAAATGGGTAAGTCATGTTCATTGTGTCCCTGAGAAGGGAGGTATTACTGTTGTTCCCAATGATAAGAATGAATTGATTCCACAAAGAATTGTCATAGGTTATAGAAATGGTAATTGATTTTAGAAAATTAAACAAAGCTACCAAGAAAGATTATTATGCTCTACCTTTTATTGATCAAATGCTAGAAAGACTATCAAAACATACACATTTCTGTTTTCTAGATGGTTACTCTGGTTTTCCCCAAATACTTGTGTCACAAGAGGATCAAGAAAAAACTACTTTTACATGCCCTTTTGGTACATTTTCTTATAGACGTATGCCCTTTGGTTTATGCAATGCACCTGCTACCTTTCAAATATGTATGACTGTTATATTCTCTGACATTTGTGAGAAGATTGTTGAGGTTTTCATGGATGATTTCTCCGTTTACGGAACTTCTTTTGATGATTGCTTAAGCAACCTTGCTCGAGTTTTGCAGAGATATGAAGAAACTAATCTTGTGTTGAATTGGGAGAAGTGCCACTTTATGGTCAATGAAGGTATTGTCTTGGGGCATAAAATCTCCCAAAGAGGTATTGAAGTTGATAAAGCTAAAGTTGATGCTATTGAAAAAATGTCGTATCCTAAAGATATCAAAGGTATAAGAAGTTTCCTTGGTCATGTTGGTTTCTATGACTTCTCTAAAATTTCTAGGCCTCTCACTAATATTTTACAAAAAGATGTTCCATTTGTTTTTGATGATGATTGTGTAGAAGCATTTGAAATCCTTAAGAAAGCCTTAATTTCTGCACCTATTGTTCAACCACCTGATTGGAACCTACCCTTTGAAATTATGTGTGATGCTAGCGATTATGTTGTTGGTGTTGTTCTAGGACAAAGAGTTCATAAGAAATTAAATGTTAACAATTATGCTAGTAAAACTCTAGACAGTGCTCAAAGAAATTATACTACTACTGAAAAGGAATTTTTAGCAGTTGTATTTGCATGTGATAAAGTCAGATGCTAAATCCAGATTTATTAGATGGTTTCTCTTGCTACAAGAATTTTATTTACATATTATTGATAGAAAGGGAGATGAGAACCCCGTAGCAGACAACTTATCTAGGTTAGAAAAGATTCTTGATGACCCACTACCTATTGATGATAGCTTTCCTGATGAACAGTTAGTTGTTATAAATGCTTCTCGTAGTACTCCATGGTATGCAGACTATGCTAATTATATTGTTGCTAAATTTATACCACCTAGTTTTACATACCAACAAAAGAAATAGTTTTTCTATGATTTAAGACATTACTTTTGGGATGACCCACACCTTTATAAATAAGGAGTAGATGGTTTTATTAGACGTTGTGTACCTGAGCATGAACAGGAACAGATCCTACGCAAGTGTCACTTCGAGGCTTATGGAGGACACAATGCTAGAGACCGAACTGCACACAAGGTATTACAATCTGGTTTTTATTGGCCTACTCTCTTCAAAGATGCCCGTATGTTTGTCTTATCTTGTGATGAATGTCAAAGAATTGGTAATATTAGTAAACGTCAGGAAATGCCTATGAATTATTCACTTGTTATTGAACCATTCGATGTTTGGGGATTTGATTATATGGGACCTTTTCCTTCCTCTAATGGGTATACTTATATTTTAGTTGATGTTGATTACGTTACTGAGTGGATAGAAGTTATTCCAACTAGTAGTGCTGATCATAACACTTCTATTAAAATGATTTAAGTATTTATTTTCCCGAGGTTCGGAGTCCCTAGATATTTAATGACTCATGGTGGTTCACACTTTATTCACGGTGCTTTCCATAAATTGCTTGCTAAGTATGATGTTAATCATCGAATTGCATCTCCATATCATCCTAAGTCTAGCGGTCAAGTCGAATTAAGTAATAGGGAAATAAAATCGATCTTACAAAAGATTGTTAATAGATCTAGGAAGAATTGGTCTAAGAAATTTGATGATGCACTGTGGGCTTATAGAACTGCTTATAAAAATCATATGGATATGTCTCCATATAAAATGGTTTATGGAAAAGCATGTCACTTACCTCTCGAGCTAGAACATAAAGCTTATTGGACAATTAAAGAGCTCAATTACGACTTGAAACTTGCCGGTGAGAAGAGGTATTGTTGCTTGAAACCTGTGACAACCAAAATTTCATTTGGATTTTTCAAAAAATTTATTTGACTTGAGGGAGGTGATTTAAATTTTCCTTCAAAAGAACCCTCCCTTTCAAAATATTTTTTTATGGCAAGAGTTTTATTTGGTTTCACCCAAGACTTGATGTTGGTCTTGGAGGTTCATTCTTTTGTTTGGACTCAAACCAAAAATGTTTTTCACTTGGGAAAAATGCCTTTTGGAAATTCCTCTTGAAAAGCCCTATAGCTTTTGGAATGATCTTTTCCCACCTTCAACAAATATCTCATGCCATGACCTTAGTGCAAATCCACTCTCCTAAACCTTCCCTCATCTTTGGATCATGATTTGCATCAAATCCAGCAAGTTGAACCTCCCCATATGATTATTTTTCCATTTAAATCTTATCAAAACAATTTCTGTCTTCTATTCTAGCCCTTGGAGATTTACAAAGGAGCTACCATTTCTGTTTTGATTTTTCCCCCAAACCAATTTCCCTTCCTAGTCCTTTGAACCCTCAACCAAGATCCATGAAGATCCAGTGGTCTTCAGTTCAAATTTTTCAAACTATACTTGCTGCAAGTTTGGACCAGATTTGCCAATTTTGATGAAATTCATTCAAATCTTTCTCCAAAAATTCTGAGAAAAATCAGGCAGCCCCTGGGTGCATTGAGAGGTCACCTCACCAAGTCCTAGCTCCAGGAAAAAATTTCTTCATGCCAAATCATCCCGTCGAACACCTGCAGAGCATTGTCAATGTCAAGTTCAGAGATTCAGAAATACAGTTCAGAGATCTACTATCATTTTCTTCAGAACATGTTGTCGATCTCGACAGTGCCGCGTTGGCGCCTTGCTCCCCGTCCCCTCCCCCTTGTTCCTACACTGCATGAGCGCCTGGATGCTTGCGGGCGTCGGCGACGTGCTGGAGGAGGTGCGCCGCCCCGTGACCGACGCCAGCGGCGGCTTTGCGGCCGCCAAAGAAAGGCGCAGCGCAAACGGCGCCACCCAGCGCCGCCCAAGCCACCGGAGACCGCCGCGTGGCCACCCACTCCCCAGTGCGCGCTGCCACCCTCGTCGTGAACCGCTGGGCGCGGAGCGTGCTCTCTGCCGCCGTCGTGCCCGTGCGGCCACCCCACCGTGGACCGACGCCATTACGCCAAGACCGGCCGGGATTAGCAGGGGAACGGCACCAGTACACCTCACTGATGCTGCCTGGCCACCTAAACCCCTCGCCAAGCCACTGCCTTGCCGTAATTGCTCGCCGAAGCAACCCCGTTCACGGCCACCCCCTCGATCCGCCTATAAATAGGGGCCCCGAGCTTCAACTCGAACCCACGCCACCTCTGCACTCCACCTAGACCCTGCCTAGCCACTGGAAGAGCCCCGAGGGAGTCTCCTTCCTCGACTCCGGCCACCACGACCCGCCACGGGATCGAGCTCGATTCGCTCCCGTGCGTGCACCTCTGTCTCCCATCTCTTGCCAGTAGCCCTCTAGTCCATCCCTCCTTCTGACCCGCGCTTCAATTCGGAGTTTGCAGCTCACCACCGGAGTTCCCCCACCATCGCCCGAGCCGCCGTCCGCCGGAGAAAGTGTCGCCGTCGACGTGGTGCTCTCCGACGCTCGAGTCCACCACCCACCGACGCGGAAGGACACGCTGAAGCTCTTGGTACACTCCGATCTCCCTGTCTCGCCGTGGTTCGACGCCGGCGACCACCACAGCCTTCGGGCGCCGGCGAACTTTTAAACCTGACATGTGGGACCCCCATGTCAGCCTCTCTTCTTTCTCTCCCTCGAAACGTTTTCTGTTGGCGCCTTCGGGCAAAATACGTTTTCCCTTTTGAGCTGGCGCGTTTCTTTCCGAAGCGTTTTCTGTTTTCTCAGTTTAGCCCCTGGAACTTTTCTGTTTCATTATAGATGAGTCCCTGGATAGAAACCTTTATAGCTTTTAAATAAAAAGTGATTTTTGAGTGATTCTTTTTTTGACAATCTTATAATTTTGTCTAGTTTTTTGATGGGATCTATTTGGAAAATTTTTGGAACAACTTTTATGCACGCGTTGGTTTTCACGTTAGTATGCTTCTTCGCTATACCGTAGGTTCCGGAAGAGGTGACGGAGCCGCGAACTTCGCCGAGCTAGACTCCGACTTCTCCGAACCAGGCAAGCATGTTTGAACCTTTGATATGATAGGTGTTTTGCATGTTTGCGTGAAAGGTTGTGCGTGGCATATGAGTATCGGTGAGTATCTCGTTGCTTGTGAGGCAACTACCCGTGTGTTCCAAAGTTGCGATGATCTCTGATGAGAGATGGCCTAATCATGTGGTGACATGAAGGGCAGCAAGGTGGTACTGTTGTAGCATACCAGCCTTGCGTCATCCGACAAATTCCGACGTTAACGTGGACGGAGTCACGTTATCGTTCTTCCCCTTCCGTGCTACCACTGGTTTTCTGCCAGAATGCGGTTTAGTAAGTTGGTAACCTCTTTCCGTGTACACACCAAATAGAGGGGCCGGGATGATGGTTCCATGGCCCTGGATTAAAGCCAGTCATCCGGTCAGGGGGCATGGGTGTTTCCGGTTGGGACCGAGAGGGGGGCACCCCTTAGAGCGCGCGTATATAAATTTGATCCCATGCTACGCGAGGTTGTAGCCTCCCCGTCTCAAGGTTTTTCTTGAACGTTGCCGAGGGTGATTCCTGGCTTCGGAATGTTGAATGGGTGTGTACTGGTTAGATGTGTTTCTTCCAAAACACCGTAAACGGAACTAGTCCCCGTGACTACTAAAATCCGTTGGCTGTGGTTAAAGTACAAACTCTGTAGAGTCAAATCCTTCCGAGTCATCGTATCCATGGTCGAGTAACGTGGTCAGCGTATCCATGTCTATATCGTAACCTCGTGGTACATTCTACTTTCCGATAAGCAAGCATGAGTAGTAAACTTAGCAGAACGTTAATCCTGCAGATGGACTAACCCTGTTGTTTATCTCATGTCTGATTATTCTCTTGGTACGATTTAAGATTCATGAGTTACTAAGTTATGAATATAAGCCCTTTATGTGATGTCGCTCAGACGTCCGACTGTGGCACGCACTGTATTTTATTTTCTGATATAAGCCCTTTATGTGATGTCGCTCAGACGTCCGACTGTGGCACGCACTGTATTTTATTTTCTGTTATAAGCCCTTTATGTGGTGTCGCCCCGACGCCCGACTGCGGTATTATTCTTCTTGCAGTTTCCTCTCGAGGAGTCATTCAGACCCTCGTTTGGCACCGGTATTATTATTCTTGCAGTTTCCTCTCGAGGAGTCATTCAGACCCTCGTTTGGCACCAGTATTATTATTCTTGCAGTTTCCTCTCGAGGAGTCATTCCGACCCTCGCTTGGCACCCAGTAATTTATTTTGAGATTTCGGCAGGACTACCGCCCGCCTTCTCGGTTATTTTTCCCATGCATTATGATCTCTATGTCTGAACGCACATGTTAATCTGTTCATATGCTTCATGTTTACATTTGCTATATCTTATGTCCGAACTATCTTGCGATTACTTTCATAGTACTCACCTGGCTTGTTGATTTGGCCAGATGTTGACGAAGGCGATCTCTTGGATGAAGAGTTTGATAGTGAGTCCGACGCCTAGAGGAATCCCAGTCAGTCCCGTGCGATCCTGGATATTGTTCACTTGTATTATATACGCTTCCGCCACCCGCAATAAGTCTCCCCGAGCCTCACTCCGACGCTCGAAGAGCTGTAGTTTTCAGGAGTCTTTTCACCCACTTCGTGGTGATATTTCCACCACCGTTGTTATCGTGAGTTAGTAGTTATGCCACCCTATCCGCCGTTATGTTTATCGGCGTGCATGTAATAAATTGTTGAGCAGTCCCCGCTCACCCTTGTATTATATTCAGTACTCCTGGTATTTTTCTTCTGTGACCAAGATATTGTCTACCAGTGAGAAGGAATTCTTCTTTACTGGTCCGTAAAAGGGATTGGTCTCTCAATAAATGTTTTATTGAAAAACCGGTCGTGACAAGCTTGGTATCAGAGCCAGGCTGACTGTAGGAAGCCACTAGGTGCGATCGCTAATCGGTTATTAGCGTCTTTTGTGCTTTTTCAGCATTTTGCAATTGTAGCTATTTTCTGTTGGTCATCATAAATTTATGACATGACTACTCAGAATTTTTGCCTACTTTTGTAGATGGCTGGCAGCAACTGCGAGACTCGAGTGTTCACGAACGTGCCCGAGGGGTTTGTCAAACTCCTCGTCTCCATCACCAAGCTCGCGATCGGGCCAGCGACTCGTCCGGAGTTCACGCTTTATCAGCACAAGCTCAGCGACGACGTGTCTATGCACCAAGCCGTGGTGCAATTCAAGGGAGGACGTTCTGCATCTCGCCACTTCCGTTTTGTGGGAAGGGCCATGCCTACGGAGAGGCATGCCATGCAGATGGCTGCCCGTGAGGCGATAGCTCGCCTTCGGGACATCCTTCCTATGATGAAGACTCGTCGCTACCGCTACCTCCCATGCCATGTGCCATACACTTGCCACTATGCATTCGCCTGCCATCGGGGAGAGCGAGATGAAGCCATCGAGATGGTCGTGGAGTACCTCAAGGCTCTGGAGGAATCTTTCGACAACCTCGTGGACGATCTTGTGGCTGCCCGCATGGACTTAGTCCGGGGCGGTCCTGCCAGCAGGAAGGAGCTTCTCCACACGGCACCGCCTCTGACATTCGTCTCGTCTTCAGCCTCTTATGCACCGGCCATTTTGGCCACTGCTCGCCGTCTGCCTACCACTGAGGAGTTCGACCGAGTCATCGCTCCTACTCCAGTCAGAGCTGCACCGCCTGCCGCACCCGCACTACCGCCTGTCGCTCCCGCGCCATCACCGCAGCGCAGTGTTACGCGCCAGGAGCCAGCTAGAGAGGAGGTGGAGGTTGAATCTCCTGCACCGCTGAGTCTTGCCCTCGACAAGGGAAAGGACATCGTCACCATCTCCGACTGAGAGCGCCGAGTAGCCGCGCGTTATGTCTGCTTGTATGATGTATTTTATCTGTACGCTAGTTTGTATTAGTGTGTTCGCTGCTTTCCGGAGGAGTATGCTAGTCTAAATAACATGTCAGGATTGTGTACGCACATCCTGAGTGCTGTATCGTGTGTTTGCTTTTCGCGTGTAAAATTTGTGTTTAAGCAGTCCTTTCTCCGAGCAAAATCGTTTATGCTTTCTTGAAAAATCTTGAGGTCTTTTAAATTTTTGTCTTTGCAAGATTTTTCGGGTGCCACACAGTTCTTCTCATGAGTTTTTTCTAAATAATACCCCAGAGTGGAAAATCTCCCGTCCGTGGACTCGTTCCATGCCCAATCAGCCAGAAGAAGTTTATGGGACACAGACTAGCAACAACTTCACTCAGGGACAGTCCAGTCAACAGGACAGCGAAGCAGCCCTGTCTCAAGTATGCCGTCTCTTCGAACAAAGCCAGCAACAGCACCAAGAGATGATGAATCACGTCATCAATATGGGAAACCACCGTGAGCCCTATCAACCACACTCAAAGTTGTCTGAATTACAGAAGACTCGCCCTCCAACTTTTGCTCATACCGATAGGCCACTTGAAGCCGATGATTGGCTTCGTGATATCGAAAGGAAGCTAATTATTGCGCAGTGTTCAGATCATGAGAAGGTGCTTTATGCACCACACTACCTTACTGGAGCAGCTGCAGCATGGTGGGAAAACTTCCTACACATGCATCCCAGTGAACACAACATCACCTGGGAAGAGTTCAAGGAAGGCTTTCGTGGGGCACACATCCCCAGGAGCATCATAAAAATCAAGAAGAGAGAATTTGACGATCTCAAGCAAAGAGGCATGTCAGTGACAGAATACAACGGTCAGTTTACCCAGCTATCTCGTTATGCCTACGACGAGCACATGACAGAGAACAAGAAGATGGAAAATTCCTGGACGGCCTGGCACCGGCACTAAAATGCCAACTAGTTGTACACACTTTCCCGGATTTTAAAACTCTGGTTGACAAGGCCATTACCTTGGAGAATGAGCGCCGTAGTCTGGAAGATATCCGTAAGCGAAAGAGGGACAAGACGACTCTTGCTCGCAACAACCGAAGCAAGACTGAGGTTCCAAGGACAGAAGCAAGGAAATCCACGACTACTGATCTAAGGCCCGTCAGACAGTTTCATGCCAGGGACAAGGAGTTCACGTACCGTCCAGGGGTCACATGCTATGCTTGTGGAGAAGAAGGGCACTATGCTAAACAGTGCCCAAAGCCGAGGAACTCGGCCCCCAAGCCGAACAATGGTGGAAACAATCCAGCCCCCAAGCGCAACAATTTCAATCCCAACAACAACCACAGGAAGGGTCACCTGAACCATGTGACCAGGGAAGAAGCGCAGAATGCCCCAGACATCGTGCTCGGTACGTTCCCTGTCAACACAGTACCTGCCACGGTTTTGTTTGATTCTGGAGCTTCCCATTCGTTCGTTTCGAAGAGTTTTGTTTTGCAACATGGTTTTCCGATACTTCCCTTGGAAAAATCTATGATCATCAAGTCCCCCGGAAATAAGCAAATCGCTCAGAGTTACTGCCAAGGAGTGATCATTGAGTTCGAAGGACTACAGTTCCAAGCAAATCTCATCGTGTTGGAAAATAAAGGACTGGATGTCATTTTAGGGATGGACTGGTTGACCACCAACAAAGGATTCATTGACTGTTTCAATCGGACCGTGATTCTCACTCACCATCACGGCAAGACAATAAAGGTTACAGCTCAAGAAAGGCCACGGTCACGGCAACCAAAGCTGAACAAAGTGGACATTTCAGAACTGAGAAAAGTTCCAGTGGTATGCGAGTTTCCTGACGTATTTCCTGAAGAACTACCAGGCATGCCACCAGACCGAGAGATAGAGTTCAGCATCGAACTAGCACCTGGCACCGCTCCCATCTATAAGAAACCTTATAGAATGGCACCCTCAGAATTGGTGGAGTTGAAGAAGCAGATAAAGGAATTATTGGACAAAGGATTTATTCGAGCCAGCTCCTCACCATGGGGTTCGCCAGTGTTATTCGCCAAGAAAAAGGATGGGACACTGAGACTGTGTATAGACTATCGAGCCCTCAATATGGTCACCATCAAAAACAAATATCCGATGCCACGGATAAATGATTTGTTTGACCAGCTCGCACAAGCCAAGGTGTTCTCAAAAATTGATTTGAGATCGGGATATCACCAATTGAAAGTACGGACAGAAGATATCCCCAAGACAGCATTCACTTCCAGATATGGATTATATGAGTTCACAGTGATGCCTTTTGGTCTAACGAACGCCCCCGCATATTTCGTCCACCTCATGAACAAAGTGTTCATGAAATTCATGGACAAATTTGTTGTGGTGTTCATTGACGATATTCTGGTATACTCAAGGACACCAGAAGAGCATGCTGAGCATCTCAGAATTGTTTTGGGAGAATTAAGGAAACATCAGTTGTACGCCAAATTTAGCAAGTGTGAATTTTGGCTAAGGCAAGTTGGTTTCCTAGGCCATATATTGAACCAAGAAGGCGTGGCCGTAGACCCAGAAAAAGTCAAAGCCATACTTGACTGGAAGCCACCCGCTAACGTAACAGATGTGCGGAGTTTCCTGGGAATGGCCAGATATTACAGAAGATTTATTGAAGGATTCTCCACTGTGGCAAAACCAATAACACAGTTGCTCAAGAAGGACAAGAAATTTGTATGGACGGAAGCATGCGAGAAAAGCTTCCAAGAACTCAAGAAGAAGCTAACAACCGCACCGGTCTTAACTGTGCCAGACATACACAAGAGTTTTGAAGTATATTGTGACGCGTCCCGAAAGGCCTCGGATGTGTACTAATGCAGGATGGCAAAGTTGTCGCGTATGCCTCCAGGCAGCTGCGAAAACATGAGGAAAATTACCCAACACATGACTTGGAGCTAGCAGCAGTCATACATGCACTCAAGGAGTGGAGGCACTTTCTGTTGGGAAATCGCTGTGAAATATATACGGACCATAAGAGCCTCAAATATATTTTCACACAGCCAGAGCTAAATTTACGCCAACGACGCTGGTTGGAATTGGTCAAGGACTATGATGTCGGCATTCACTACCATCCAGGGAAAGCAAATGTAGTGGCCGATGCCCTTAGTCGAAACCCCAGCCCGGACAATGACGGTCCGCAAAACTTGAGGCCTGAGTTTCAGCAAGAGTTCGCTAGGCTCAACATGGTGTTAGTCTCTGAGGGCACCGTATCAAATCTGGAGATACAACCCACCCTAGTGGAACAAATTAAGAAGGCTCAACAGGGACATCCCAGCATCGAAGGTATAAAGAAGAAAATGAACCTTGGTAAGGCTTCAGAGTTCGTCACAGACAGTGAAGGAATATTATGGTACGGAGACAGACTTTGCGTACCTAACATTGAGGAACTCAAGCAACAAATCCTAACCGAAAGCCACACCGCTCCATACTCGATCCACCCTGGAGGAACCAAAATGTACAAGGACATTCAGGAAAGATTTTGGTGGCACGGTATGAAAAGGGATATAGCCACATTTATTGCTTGTTGCGATTCATGTCAGCGCATCAAGGCCGAGCATCAAAAGCCAGCAGGGCTACTCCAGCCAAACAGGATACCGGAGTGGAAATGGGATGAAATAGGAATGGACTTCATCGTCGGACTACCTCGATCACAACGCGGAAATGACGCCATATGGGTCATCACAGACCGACTAACCAAGGTTGCTCATTTCATTCCCGTGAAGACTACCTACTCCACACAAAGGCTGGCCAAGCTTTATCTCTCCCGTATAGTTTGTTTGCATGGAGTCCCAAAGACTATAATATCCGACCGAGGCACACAATTTGTCTCCAAATTTTGGGATCACCTGCAACAAGCTCTGGGCACGCAGCTAGCTTTCAGTACAGCGTACCACCCTCAGACTGATGGACAAACGGAACGTGTGAACCAAATCCTAGAGGATATGCTGAGAGCCTGTGTGCTCACCTATGGATCCAGTTGGGAAGAGAGTTTGCCGTATGCCGAGTTTGCTTACAACAACAGTTACCAAGCCAGCTTGCAAATGGCACCCTTTGAAGCATTGTACGGACGGAGGTGTCGTACCCCACTGAATTGGTCAGAAACAGGTGACAACCGTATCTTCGGCCCAGACATGCTCAAGGAGGCCGAGGAGAAGGTTAAACAGATCAGGGACAGACTCAAGATAGCTCAAAGCCGACAAAAGAGCTACTATGATCAAAAACATCGTGAGGTCAGCTTTGAACCCGGTGATTCCGTATACCTACGAGTGTCTCCTATGAGAGGCATGCAACGGTTCAAAATTAAGGGGAAGCTAGCCCCGAGGTTTATTGGACCATTCTGTATAGTTGCATGAAGAGGCACGGTAGCCTACCAACTAGACCTACCCAAGGAGCTGTCAGACATCCATAACGTATTCCACGTCTCGCAATTGAGAAAATGTATGAGAAACCCGGAAAAGCATGTACCTCATGAGAGCATTGATGTACAACCAGACCTCACCTACAGAGAGAGGCCAGTAAAGATATTGGAGGAGTCTGAACGGAGGACCCGACAGAAAACAACAAAAATTTTCAAAGTTCAGTGGAGCAACCACACTGAGGATGAAGCTACATGGGAAAGAGAAGATTTTCTCCAGGCAGAATATCCATATCTATTCGAGGATCAGCTGAAATCTCGAGGACGAGATTTTTCCTAAGGGGGTAGGTGTTGTGACACCCAAAATTTCATTTGGATTTTTCAAAAAATTTATTTGACTTGAGGGAGGTGATTTAAATTTTCCTTCAAAAGAACCCTCCCTTTCAAAATATTTTTTATGGCAAGAGTTTTATTTGGATTCACCCAAGACTTGATTTTGGTCTTGGAGGTTCTTGCTTTTATTTGGACTCAAACCAAAATGCTTTTCACTTGGGAAAAATGTCTTTTGAAATTCTTTGAAAATGCCCTATAGCTTTTGGAATGATCCTTTACCACTTTCAACAAATCTCTCTTGCCATGACCTTAGTGCAAATCCACTCTCCTAAACCTTCCCTCATCTTTGGATCATGATTTGCATCAAATCCAGCAAGTTGAACCTCCCCATATGATTATTTTCCATTTAAATCTTATCAAAACAATTTCTGTCTTCTATTCTAGCCCTTGGAGATTTACAAAGGAGCTACCATTTCTGTTTTGATTTTTGCCCCCAAACCAATTTCCCTTCCTAGTCCTTTGAACCCTCAACCAAGATCCATGAAGATCCACTGGTCTTCAGTTCAAATTTTTCAAACTATACTTGCTGCAAGTTTGGACCAGATTTGCCAAATTTGATGAAATTCATTCAAATCCTTCTCCAAAATTCTGAGAAAATCAGGCAGCCTCTGGGTGCATTGAGAGGTCACCTCACCAAGTCCCAGCCCCAGGAAAAATTTTCTTCATGCCAAATCATTCTGTCGAACACCTGCAGAGCATTGTCAATGTCAAGTTCAGAGATTCAGAAATACAGTTCAGTGATCTACTGTCGTTTTCTTCAGAACATGTTGTCGATCTCGACAGTGCCGCGTTGGCGCCTTGCTCCCCGTCCCCTCCCCCTTGTTCCTGCACCGCACGAGCGCCTGGATGCTTGCGGGCGTCGGCGACGTGCTGGAGGAGGTGCGCCGCCCCGTGACCGACGCCAGCGGCGGCTTTGCGGCCGCCAGAGAGAGGCGCAGCGCAGACGGCGCCACCCAGCGCCGCCCAAGCCACCGGAGATCGCCGCGTGGCCACCCACTCCCCAGTGCGCGCTGCCACCCTCGTCGTGAACCGCTGGGCGCGGAGCGCGCTCTCTGCCGCCGTCGTGCCCGTGCGGCCACCCCACCGTGGACCGGCGCCATTACGCCAAGACCGACCGGGATTAGCAGGGGAACGGCACCAGTACACCTCACTGATGCTGCCTGGCCACCTAAACCCCTGCCAAGCCACTGCCTCGCCGTAATTGCTCGCCGGAGCAACCCCGTTCACGGCCACCCCCTCGATCCGCCTATAAATAGAGGCCCCGAGCTTCAACTCGAACCCACACCACCTCTGCACTCCACCTAGACCCTGCCTAGCCACTGGAAGAGCCCCGAGGGAGTCTCCTTCCTCGACTCCGGCCGCCGCGACCCGCCACGGGATCCAGCTCGATTCGCTCCCGTGCGTGCACCTCTGCCTCCCATCTCTTGCCAGTAGCTTCCCTATGCATCCACTCCCCTGACCCGCGCTTCAATTCGGAGCTTGCAGCACCCACCGGAGTTCTCCACCATCACCCGAGCCGCCGTCCGCCGGAGAAAGTGTCGCCGTCGACGTGGTGCTCTCCGTCGGTCGAGTCCACCACCCACCGATGCGGAAGGACACGCTGAAGCTCTTGGTACACTCCGATCTCCCTGTCTCGCCGTGGTTCGACGCCGGCGACCACCGCAGTCTTCGGGCGCCGGCGAACTTTTTAAACCTGACATGTGGACCCCCCTGTCAGCCTCTATTCTCTTCTCCCTCGAAACGTTTTCTGTTGGCGCCTTCGGGCAAATACGTTTTCCCTTTGAGCTGCGCGTTTCTTTCCGAAGCGTTTTCTGTTTTCTCAGTTAAGCCCCTGGAACTTTTCTGTTTCATTACAGATGAGTCCCTGGACAGAAACCCTTATAACTTTTTAATAAAAAGTGATTTTTGAGTGATTCTTTTTCTGACAGTCTTATAATTTTGTCTAGTTTTTTATGGGATTTATTTGGAAAATTTTGGAACAACTTTTATGCACGCGTTGGTTTTCACGTTAGTATGCCTTTTCGCTATACCGTAGGTTCCGGAAGAGGTGACGGAGCCGCGAACTTCGCCGAGCTAGACTCCGACTTCTCCGAACCAGGCAAGCATGTTTGAACCTTTGATATGATAGGTGTTTTGCATGTTTGCGTGAAAGGTTGTGCGTGGCATATGAGTATCGGTGAGTACCTCGTTGCTTGTGAGGCAACTACCCGCGTGTTCCAAAGTTGCGATGATCTCTGATGAGAGATGGCCTAATCATGTGGTGACATGAAGGGCAGCAAGGTGGTACTGTTGTAGCATACCAGCCTTGCGTCATCCGACAAATTCCGACGTTAACGTGGACGGAGTCACGTTATCGTTCTTCCCCTTCCGTGCTACCACATGTTTTCTGCCAGAATGCGGTTTAGTAAGTTGGTAACCTCTTTCCGTGTACACACCAAACAGAGGGGCCGGGATGATGGTTCCATGGCCCTGGATTAAAGCCAGTCATCCGGTCAGGGGGCATGGGTGTTTCCGGTTGGGACCGAGAGGGGGCACCCCTTAGAGCGCGCGTATAGAAATTTGATCCCATGCTACGCGAGGTTGTAGCCTCCCCGTCTCAAGGTTTTTCTTGAACGTTGCCGAGGGTGATTCCTGGCTTCGGAATGTTGAATGGGTGTGTACTGGTTAGATGTGTTTCTTCCAAAACACCGTAAACGGAACTAGTCCCCGTGACTACTGAAATCCGTTGGCTGTGGTTAAAGTACAAACTCTGCAGAGTCAAATCCTTCCGAGTCATCGTATCCATGGTCAAGTAACGTGATCAGCGTATCCATGTCTATGTCGTAACCTCGTGGTATATTCTTCTTTCCGGTAAGCGAGCATGAGTAGTAACTTAGCTGAACGTTATTCCTGTGGATGGACTAACCCTGTTGTTTATCTCATGTCTGATTATTCTCTTGATATGATTTAAATTCATGAGCTACTAAGTTATGAATATAAGCCCTTTATGTGATGTCGCTCAGACGTCCGACTGTGGCATGTTTTTATTTACTTTAATATAAGCCCTTTATGTGATGTCGCTCAGACGTCCGACTGGGCATGTTTTTTATTTTCTGTTATAAGCCCTTTATGTGTGTCGCCCGACGCCGACTGCGGTTTATTTCTTGCAGTTTCCTCTCGAGGAGTCATTCAGACCCTCGTTTGGCACCGGTATTATTATTCTTGCAGTTTCCTCTCGAGGAGTCATTCAGACCCTCGTTTGGCACCAGTATTATTATTCTTGCAGTTTCCTCTCGAGGAGTCATTCAGACCCTCGTTTGGCACCCAGTATTTATTTTGGGATTTCGGGAGGACTACCGCCCGACTTCTCTTTTTTCCCATGCATTATTGTCTCTATGTCTGAACGCACTTGTTAATCTGTTCATATGCTTCATGTTTACATTTGTTATATCTTATGTCCGAACTGTCTTGCGAGTACTTTCATAGTACTCACCTGGCTTGTTGATTTGGCCAGATGTTGACGAAGGCGATCTCTTGGATGAAGAGTTTGATAGTGCGTCCGACGCCTAGAGGAGTCCCAGTCAGTCCTGTGCGATCCTGGATATTGGTCACTTGTATTATATACGCTTCCGCCACCCGCAATAAGTCTCCTCGAGCCTCACTCCGACGCTCGAAGAGCTGTAGTTTTCAGGAGTCATATCACCAACTTCGCGGTGATATTTCCACCACCGTTGTTATCGTGAGTTAGTAGTTATGTCACCCTATCCGCCGTTATGTTTTATCGGCGTGCATGTAATAAATTGTTGAGCAGTCTCCGCTCAACCTTGTATTATATTCAGTACTCCTGGTATTTTTCTTCTGTGACCAAGATATTGTCTACCAGTGAGAAGGAATTCTTCTTTACTGGTCCGTAAAAGGGATTGGTCTCTCAATAAATATTTTATTGAAAAACCGGTCGTGACAAGCTTGGTATCAGAGCCAGGCTGACTGTAGGAAGCCACTAGGTGCGATCGCTAATCGGTTATTAGCGTCTTTTGTGCTTTTTCAGCATTTTGCAATTGTAGCTATTTTCTGTTGGTCATCATAAATTTATGACATGACTACTCAGAATTTTTGCCTACTTTTGTAGATGGCTGGCAGCAACTGCGAGACTCGAGTGTTCACGAACGTGCCCGAGGGGTTTGTCAAACTCCTCGTCTCCATCACCAAGCTCGCGATCGGGCCAGCGACTCGTCCGGAGTTCACGCTTTATCAGCACAAGCTCAGCGACGACGTGTCTATGCACCAGGCCGTGGTGCAATTCAAGGGAGGACGTTCTGCATCTCGCCACTTCCGTTTTGTGGGAAGGGCCATGCCTACGGAGAGGCATGCCATGCAGATGGCTGCCCGTGAGGCGATAGCTCGCCTTCGGGACATCCTTCCTATGATGAAGACTCGTCGCTACCGCTACCTCCCATGCCATGTGCCATACACTTGTCACTATGCCTTCGCCTACCATCGGGGAGAGCGAGATGAAGCCATCGAGATGGTTGTGGAGTATCTCAAGGCTCTGGAGGAGTCTTTCGACAACCTCGTGGACGATCTTGTGGCTGCCCGCATGGACTTAGTCCGGGGCGGTCCTGCCAGCAGGAAGGAGCTTCTCCACACGGCACCGCCTCTGACATTCGTCTCGTCTTCAGCCTCTTATGCACCGGCCGTTTTGGCCACTGCTCGCCGTCTGCCTACCACTGAGGAGTTCGACCGAGTCATCGCCCCTACTCCAGTCAGAGCTGCACCGCCTGCTGCACCCGCACTGCCACCTGTCGCTCCCGCCCCATCCCCGCAGCGCAGTGTTACGCGCCAGGAGCCAGCTAGAGAGGAGGTGGAGGTTGATTCTCCTGCACCGCTGAGTCTTGCCCTCGGCAAGGGAAAGGACATCGTCACCATCTCCGACTGAGAGCGCCGAGTAGCCGCGCGTTATGTCTGCTTGTATGATGTGTTTTATCTGTACGCTAGTTTGTATTAGTGTGTTCGCTGCATTCCGGAGGAGTATGCTAGTCTAAATAACATGTCAGGATTGTGTACGCACATCCTGAGTGCTGTATCGTGTGTTTGCTTTTCGCGTGTAAGATATATGCTAAGCAGTTCTTCGCCGTGCAAAATCGTTTATGTTTTCTTGAAAACCTTGAGGTCTTTTAAATTGTTGCCTTTGCAAGATTTTCCTTGTGCCACACAGTTCTTCTCATGGGTTTTGCAAAATAATACCCCAGACTGGAAAAATGTCTCGTCCGTGGACTCGCTCCATGCCCAATCAGCCAGAAGAAGTTTATGGGACACAGACTAGCAACAACTTCACTCAGGGACAGTCCAGTCAACAAGACAGCGAAGCAGCCCTGTCTCAAGTATGCCGTCTCTTCGAACAAAGCCAGCAACAGCACCAAGAGATGATGAATCACGTCATCAATATGGGAAACCACCGTGAACCCTATCAACCACATTCCAAGTTATCTGAGTTACAGAAGACTCGCCCTTCAACGTTTGCTCACACCGATAGGCCGCTCGAAGCCGATGATTGGCTTCGTGACATCGAAAGGAAGCTGATTATTGCTCAGTGTTCAGATCATGAGAAGGTGCTTTATGCACCACACTACCTTACTGGAG
Organism: Triticum aestivum; assembly: GCF_018294505.1. NCBI lineage: Eukaryota > Viridiplantae > Streptophyta > Magnoliopsida > Poales > Poaceae > Triticum > Triticum aestivum. The sequence continues at coordinate 294,704,159 of NC_057802.1, read as the reverse complement.
CAGCTGCAGCATGGTGGGAAAACTTCCTACACATGCATCCCAGTGAACACAACATCACCTGGGAAGAGTTCAAGGAAGGCTTTCGTGGGGCACACATCCCCAGGAGCATCATAAAAATCAAGAAGAGAGAATTTGATGACCTGAAGCAGAGAGGCATGTCAGTGACAGAATACAATGGTCAGTTTACCCAGCTATCTCGTTACGCCTACGACGAGCACATGACAGAGAACAAGAAGATGGAAAAATTCCTGGACGGCCTGGCACCAGCACTAAGATGCCAACTGATTGTACACACCTTTCCGGATTTTAAAACTCTGGTTGACAAGGCCATTACCTTGGAGAATGAGCGCCGTAGTCTGGAAGATATCCGTAAGCGAAAGAGGGACAAGACGACTCTTGCTCGCAACAACCGAAGCAAGACTGAGGTTCCAAGGACAGAAGCAAGGAGATCCACGACTACTGATCCAAGGCCCGTCAGACAGTTTCATGCCAGGGACAAGGAGTTCACGTACCGTCCAGGGGTCACATGCTATGCTTGTGGGAAGAAGGGCACTATGCTAAACAGTGCCCAAAGCCGAGGAACTCGGCCCCCAAGCCAAACAATGGTGGAAACAATCCAGCCCCCAAGCGCAACAATTTCAATCCCAACAACAACCACAGGAAGGGTCACCTGAACCATGTGACCAGGGAAGAAGCGCAGAATGCCCCAGACATCGTGCTCGGTACGTTCCCTGTCAACACAGTACCTGCCACGGTTTTGTTTGATTCTGGAGCTTCCCATTCGTTCATTTCGAAGAGTTTTGTTTTGCAACATGGTTTTCCGATACTCCCCTTGGAAAAATCTATGACCATCAAGTCCCCCGGAAATAAGCAAATCGCTCAGAGTTACTGCCAAGGAGTGATCATTGAGTTCGAAGGACTACAATTCCAAGCAAATCTCATCGTGTTGGAAAATAAAGGACTGGATGTCATTTTAGGGATGGACTGGTTGACCACCAACAAAGGATTCATTGACTGTTTCAATCGGACCGTGATTCTCACTCACCATCACGGCAAGACAATAAAGGTTACAGCTCAAGAAAGGCCACGGTCACGGCAACCAAAACTGAACAAAGTGGACATTTCAGAACTGAGAAAAGTTCCAGTGGTATGCGAGTTTCCTGACGTATTTCCTGAAGAACTACCAGGCATGCCACCAGACCGAGAGATAGAATTCAGCATCGAACTAGCACCTGGCACCGCTCCCATCTATAAGAAACCTTATAGAATGGCACCCTCAGAATTGGTGGAGTTGAAGAAGCAGATAAAGGAATTATTGGACAAAGGATTTATTCGAGCCAGCTCCTCACCATGGGGTTCGCCAGTGTTGTTCGCCAAGAAAAAGGATGGGACACTGAGACTGTGTATAGACTATCGAGCCCTCAATATGGTCACCATCAAAAACAAATATCCGATGCCACGGATAAATGATTTGTTTGACCAGCTCGCACAAGCCAAGGTGTTCTCAAAAATTGATTTGAGATCGGGATATCATCAATTGAAAGTACGGACAGAAGATATCCCCAAGACAGCATTCACTTCCAGATACGGATTATATGAGTTCACAGTGATGCCTTTTGGTCTAACAAACGCCCCCGCATATTTCGTCCACCTCATGAACAAAGTGTTCATGAAATTCATGGACAAATTTGTTGTGGTATTCATTGACGATATTCTGGTTTACTCAAGGACACCAGAAGAGCATGCTGAGCATCTCAGAATTGTTTTGGGAGAATTAAGGAAACATCAGTTGTACGCCAAATTTAGCAAGTGTGAATTTTGGCTAAGACAAGTTGGTTTCCTAGGCCATATATTGAACCAAGAAGGCGTGGCCGTAGACCCAGAAAAAGTCAAAGCCATACTTGACTGGAAGCCACCCGCCAACGTTACAGATGTGCGGAGTTTCCTGGGAATGGCCGGATATTACAGAAGATTTATTGAAGGATTCTCCACTGTGGCAAAACCAATAACACAGTTGCTCAAGAAGACAAGAAATTTGTATGGACGGAAGCATGCGAGAAAAGCTTCCAAGAACTCAAGAAGAAGCTGACAACCGCACCGGTCTTAACTGTGCCAGACATACACAAGAGTTTTGAAGTATATTGTGACGCGTCCCGAAAAGGCCTCGGATGTGTACTAATGCAGGATGGCAAAGTTGTCGCGTATGCCTCCAGGCAGCTGCGAAAACATGAGGAAAATTACCCAACACATGACTTGGAGCTAGCAGCAGTCATACATGCACTCAAGGAGTGGAGGCACTTTCTGTTGGGAAATCGCTGTGAAATATATACGGACCATAAGAGCCTCAAATATATTTTCACACAGCCAGAGCTAAATTTACGCCAACGACGCTGGTTGGAATTGATCAAGGACTATGATGTCGGTATTCACTACCATCCAGGGAAAGCAAATGTAGTGGCCGATGCCCTTAGTCGAAACCCCAGCCCGGACAATGACGGTCCGCAAAACTTGAGGCCTGAGTTTCAGCAAGAGTTCGCTAGGCTCAACATGATGTTAGTCTCTGAGGGCACCGTATCAAATCTGGAGATACAACCCACCCTAGTGGAACAAATTAAGAAGGCTCAACAGGGACATCCCAGCATCGAAGGTATAAAGAAGAAAATGAACCTTGGTAAGGCCTCGGAGTTTGTCACAGACAGTGAAGGAATATTATGGTACGGAGACAGACTTTGTGTACCTAACATTGAGGAACTCAAGCAACAAATCCTAACCGAAAGCCACACCGCTCCATACTCGATCCACCCTGGAGGAACCAAAATGTACAAGGACATTCAGGAAAGATTTTGGTGGCACGGTATGAAAAGAGATATAGCCACATTTATTGCTTGTTGCGATTCATGTCAGCGCATCAAGGCCGAGCATCAAAAGCCAGCAGGGCTACTCCAGCCAAACAGGATACCGGAGTGGAAATGGGATGAAATAGGAATGGACTTCATTGTCGGACTACCCCGATCACAACGCGGAAATGACGCCATATGGGTCATCACAGACCGACTAACCAAGGTTGCTCATTTCATTCCCGTGAAGACTACCTACTCCACACAAAGACTGGCCAAACTTTATCTCTCCCGTATAGTTTGTTTGCATGGAGTCCCAAAGACTATAATATCCGACCGAGGCACACAATTTGTCTCCAAATTTTGGGATCACCTACAACAAGCTCTGGGCACGCAACTAGCTTTCAGTACAGCGTACCACCCTCAGACTGATGGACAAACGGAACGTGTAAACCAAATCCTAGAGGATATGCTAAGAGCCTGTGTGCTCACCTATGGATCCAGTTGGGAAGAGAGTTTGCCGTATGCCGAATTTGCTTACAACAACAGTTACCAAGCCAGCTTGCAAATGGCACCCTTTGAAGCATTGTACGGACGGAGGTGTCGTACCCCACTGAATTGGTCAGAAACAGGTGACAGCCGTATCTTCGGCCCAGACATGCTTAAAGAGGCCGAGGAGAAAGTTAAGCAGATCAGGGACAGACTCAAGACAGCGCAGAGCCGACAAAAGAGCTACTATGATCAAAACATCGTGAGGTCAGCTTTGAACCCGGTGATTCCGTATACCTACGAGTGTCTCCTATGAGGGGCCTGCAACGGTTCAAAATTAAGGGGAAGCTAGCCCCGAGATTTATTGGACCATTTGTGTAGAGGCACGAAGAGGCACAGTGGCCTACAAACTAGACTTACCCAAGGAGCTGTCAGACGTCCATGACGTATTCCACGTCTCACAATTGAGAAAATGTGTGAGTAACCCGGAGAAGCATGTATCTCATGAGAGCATTGATGTGCAACCAGACCTCACCTACAGAGAGAGGCCAGTAAAGATTTTGGAAGAGTCTGAACGGAGGACCCGTCAGAAAACGACAAAATTTTCAGAGTTCAGTGGAGCAACCACACTGAGGATGAAGCCACATGGGAAAGGGAAGATTTTCTTCAGGCAGAATATCCATATCTATTTGAGGATCAGCAGAAATCTCGAGGACGAGATTTTTCCTAAGGGGGTAGGTGTTGTGACACCCAAAATTTTATTTGGATTTTTCAAAAATTTTATTTGACTTGAGGGAGGTGATTTAAATTTTTCTTCAAAGAACCCTCCCTTTCAAATATTTTTTTATGGCAAGAGTTTTATTTGGATTCACCCAAGACTTGTTTTGGTCTTGGAGGTTCTTGCTTTTTATTTGGACTCAAACCAAAATGCTTTTCACTTGGGAAAAATGCCTTTTGAAAATCTCTTTGAAAATGCACTATGGCTTTTGGAATAATCCTTTACCACTTTCAACAATTCTCTCTTGCCATGGCCTTAGTGCAAATCCACTCTCCTAAACCTTCCCTCACCTTTGGATCATGATTTGCATCAAATCCAGCAAGTTGAACCTCCCCATATGATTATTTTTCCATTTAAATCTTATCAAACAATTTCTGTCTTCTATTCTAGCCCTTGGAGATTTACAAAGGAGCTACCATTTCTGTTTTGATTTTTGCCCCCAAACCAATTTCCCTTCCTAGTCCTTTGAACCCTCAACCAAGATCCATGAAGATCCACTGGTCTTCAGTTCAAATTTTCAAACTATACTTGCTGCAAGTTTGGACCAGATTTGGCCAAATTTGATGAAATTCATTCAAATCCTTCTCCAAAAATTCTGAGAAAAATCAGGCAGCCTCTGGGTGCATTGAGTGGTCACCTCACCAAGTCCCAGCTCCAGGAAAAATTTTCTCATTGCCAAATCATTCTGTCGAACACCTGCAGAGCATTGTCAAATCAGGTTCAGTAAATTCAGAGAACAGTTCAGTGTTACTGTCGTTTTCTTCAGACTGTCTGTCGATCTCGCCAGTGCCGCGTGCGCCTTGCTCCCCGTCCCCTCCCCCTTGTCCTCTGCACCGCACGAGCGCCTGGAGCTTGCGGACGTCGGCGACGAGCAGGAGAGGTGCGCCGCCCCGTGACCGACGCCAGCGGCGGCTTTGCGGCCGCCAGAGAGAGGCGCGGCGCTGACGGCGCCACCCAGCGCCGCCCAAGCCACCGGAGTCGCCGCGTGGCCTTCCACTCCCCAGAACGCGCTGCCACTCTCGTCGTGAACCGCTGGGCGCGGAGCGCGCTCTCTGCCGCCGTCGTGCCCGTGCGGCCACCCCACCGTGGACCGGCGCCGTTACGCCAAGACCACCGGGATTAGCGGGGGAACGACACCAGTAACTTCCACTGATGCTGCCTGGCCACTCAAACCTCCTGCCAATCCACTGCCTCGCCGTAATTGCTCGCCGGAGATTCTCCGTTCACGGCCACCCCGTCGATCCGCCTATAAATAGAGGCCCCGAGCTTCAACTCGAACCCACACCACCTCTGCACTCCACCTAGAGCACGCCTAGCCACTGGAAGAGCCCCGAGGAGGTCTCCTTCCTCGACTCCGGCCGCCGCGACCCGCCACGGGATCCAGCTCGATTCGCTCCCGTGCGTGCACCTCTGCCTCCCATCTCTTGCCAGTAGCTTCACTATGCATCCCTCCTTCTGACCCGCGCTTCAATTCGAAGTTTGCAGCCCTCCACCGGAGTTCTCCACCATCACCCGAGCCGCCGTCCGCCGGAGAAAGTGTCGCCGTCGACGTGGTGCTCTCCGACGGTCGAGTCCACCACCCACCGACGCGGAAGGACACGCTGAAGCTCTTGGTACACTCCGATCTCCCTGTCTCGCCGTGGTTCGACGCCGGCGACCACCGCAGTCTTCGGGCGCCGGCGAGCTTTTTAAACCTGACATGTGGACCCCCCTGTCAGCCTCTCTTCTTTCTCCCTCGAACGTTTTCTGTTGGCGCCTTCGGGCAAATACGTTTTCCCTCTTGAGCTTGCGCGTTTCTATTCGAACCGTTTTCTGTTTTCTCAGTTAAACCCTGGAACTTTTCTGTTTCATTACAGATGAGTCCCTGGACAGAAACCTTTATAACTTTTTAATAAAAAGTGATTTTTGAGTGATTCTTTTTCTGACAGTCTTAAAATTTTGTCTAGTTTTTTATGGGATTTATTTGGAAAATTTTGGAGAAGTTTTATGCACGCGTTGGTTTTCACGTTAGTATGCCGTTTTCGTTATGCCGTAGGTTCCGGAAGAGGTGACGGAGCCGCGAACTTCGCCGAGCTAGACTCCGACTTCTCCGAACCAGGCAAGCATGTTTGAACCTTTGATATGATAGGTGTTTTGCATGTTTGCGTGAAAGGTTGTGCGTGGCATATGAGTATCGGTGAGTACCTCGTTGCTTGTGAGGCAACTACCCGCATGTTCCAAAGTTGCGATGATCTCTGGTGAGAGATGGCCTAATCATGTGGTGACATGAAGGGCAGCAAGGTGGTACTGTTGTAGCATACCAGCCTTGCGTCATCCGACAATTCCGACGTTAACGTGGACGGAGTCACGTTATCGTTCTTTCCCCTTCCGTGCTACCACATGTTTCTTGCCAGAATGCGGTTTAGTAAGTTGGTAACCTCTTTCCGTGTACACACCAAACAGAGGGGCCGGGATGATGGTTCCATGGCCCTGGATTAAAGCCAGTCATCCGGTCAGGGGGCATGGGTGTTTCCGGTTGGGACCGAGAGGGGGGCACCCCTTAGAGCGCGCGTATAGAAATTTGATCCCATGCTACGCGAGGTTGTAGCCTCCCCGTCTCAAGGTTTTTCTTGAACGTTGCCGAGGGTGATTCCTGGCTTCGGAATGTTGAATGGGTGTGTACTGGTTAGACGTGTTTCTTCCAAAACACCGTAAACGGAACTAGTCCCCGTGACTACTGAAATCCGTTGGCTGTGGTTAAGTACAAACTCTGCAGAGTCAAATCCTTCCAAGTCATCGTATCCATGATCAAGTAGTGATCAGTATATCCATATGTAACCTCGTGGTAATTCTCTTTCCGGTAAGCAAGCATGAGTAGTAACTTAGCTGAACGTTATTCCTGTGGATGGACTAACCCTGTTGTTTATCTCATGTCTGATTATTCTCTTGATATGATTTAAATTCATGAGCTACTAAGTTATGAATATAAGCCCTTTATGTGATGTCGCTCAGACGTCCGACTGTGCAGCATGTTTTTACTTTCAATATAAGCCCTTTATGTGATGTCGCTCAGACGTCCGACTGTGGCACGCACTGTTTTATTTTCTGTTATAAGCCCTTTATGTGGTGTCGCCCCGACGCCCGACTGCGGCATTATTATTCTTGCAGTTTCCTCTCGAGGAGTCATTCAGACCCTCGTTTGGCACCGGTATTATTATTCTTGCAGTTTCCTCTCGAGGAGTCATTCAGACCCTCGTTTGGCACCAGTATTACTATTCTTGCAGTTTCCTCTCGAGGAGTCATTCAGACCCTCGTTTGGCACCAGTATTTATTTTTGGGACCCCGATTTTATTATCTCTATGTCTGAACGCACTGGTTAATCTGTTCATATGCTTCATGTTTACATTTGTTATATCTTATGTCCGAACTGTCTTGCGAGTACTTTCATAGTACTCACCTGGCTTGTTGATTTGGCCAGATGTTGACGAAGGCGATCTCTTGGATGAAGAGTTTGATAGTGCGTCCGACGCCTAGAGGAGTCCCAGTCAGTCCTGTGCGATCCCGGATATTGGTCACTTGTATTATATACGCTTCCGCCACCCGCAATAAGTCTCCTCGAGCCTCACTCCGACGCTCGAAGAGCTGTAGTCTTCAGGAGTCATATCACCCGCTTCGCGGTGATATTTCCACCACCGTTATTATCGTGAGTTAGTAGTTATGCCACCCTATCCGCCGTTATGTTTTATCGGCGCGCATGTAATAAATTGTTGAGCAGTCCCCGCTCACCCTTGTATTATATTCAGTACTCCTGGTATTTTTCTTCTGTGACCAAGATATTGTCTACCAGTGAGAAGGAATTCTTCTTTACTGGTCCGTAAAAGGGATTGGTCTCTCAATAAATGTTTTATTGAAAAACCGGTCGTGACAAAACCGCATCGGTATTTCCCAAAGAGGAAGGGATGACGTAGTACAGCTATGGCAGGTATATCCCTCAGTTACGAAACCAAGGTATCAATCCAGTAGGAGAACCAAGCAACACTATGTGAACGGTACCTGCACACAAAGAACAAATACTTGCAACCCAACGCGTAAGTGGGGTTGACAATCCATCCTCGGTAACGACACCGGAAAGTGACAAGTTGATAGATTGGATAAATAGCTCTTGATAAAACGTGAAATAAAATAAGTAAGAAAAAAGTGCAACAAGGTATTTTTGGTTTTCTGGAATAATAGATCTGAAAATAAAAGCGAATAAAAATAGTTCTCAAGGCAAATAATAGATCGGAAAGCAAATATGATAAAGAATAGACACGGGCGCCGTAGATTTCACTAGTGGCTTCTCTCAAGAAATAGCACATGGTGGGGAAACAAATTGTTGTTGGGAAATTGATAGAAGATCGAATAATTATGATGATATCCAAGGCAATGATCAATATATAGGCATCACGTCCAGGATTAATAGACTGACTCCTGCCTGCATCTAGTACTATTACTCCACACATCGACCGCTATTCCGCATGCATCTAGTGTATTAAATTCATGGAGAAATGGAGTATGCAACAAGAACGATGACATGATGTAGACGAGATCTATTCATGTAGGAATAGCCCCCATCTTATTATCCTTAATAGCAATGATACATGCGTGTCTTGCTGCCCCTTCTCTCACTGGGAAAGAACACCGCAAGATCGAACCCATCACAAAGCACATCTTCCCATGGCAAGAAAAATCGATCTAGTTGGCCTAACTAAACCAAAGATTCGAAGAAGAAGAAATACGAGGCTATAAATAATCATGCATATAATAGATCAAAGAAGACTCAAATAATATTCATGGATATAGATCTGATTATAAACTCAAAGTTCATCGGATCCCAACAAACACACCGCAAAAAGAGTTACAACAACTAGATCTCCAAGAGACCGTTGTATTGAGAATCAAAAAGAGAGAAGAAGCCATCTAGCCACTACCTACGGACCCATAGGTCTATGGTGGACTACTCACACATCATCAGGGAGGGACCAATGAGGATGCTGAACCCCTCCGTGATGGTGTTAGATTGGATCTCGTGGTTCTGGAACTTGCGGCAGCTGGAATTGTGTTTCGTCGACTCCCCTAGGGTTTCTGGAATATTTGGGAATTAATAGGGCAAAGAGGCATTGCAGGGGGGCTCCATGGGGGGCACAACCCCCCTGGGCACGCCTGGGCTCCTGGGCGTGCCCTGGTGGGTTGTGCTCCCCATGGGCCTACCCTCTGGTACTTTCTTGGCCCACTGGGTGTCTTCTGGTCCAGAAAAAAACTAAAAAAAGTTTTGCTGTGTTTGAACTCCGTTTGGTACTGATATTCTGTGAAGTAAAAAACAAGCAAAAAACAGCAACTGGCACTGGGCACTATGTCAATAGGTTAGTCCCAAGAAATGATATAAAGTTGCTATAAAATGATAGTAAAACATCCAAGAATGATAATATAACAGCGTGGAACAATAAAAAATTACAGATACGTTGGAGACGTATCAGCATCCCCAAGCTTAATTCCTGCTCGTCCTCGAGTAGGTAAATGATAAAAACAGAATTTTTGATGTGGAATGCTACCTAACATGTTCATCACATATTCTTTTCATTTCGGGACTGGGCATCCCTATTACCTGTGGCACCCCAGCTCAGAGAAACTGGAACGCCCCGTATTCCAGCCCAGAGATCGAGGAGAAGTCTTCTGGAATACGGCACTGCTTAGCATAGAACAAATCATCTCTTTATTACAATCTATTTGGTTACAAGGGTTACATCGGCACGGCGACACTATGCCTGCCGCAGTTGCTCTATGCAAGCAGCAGAACAACTCGAAGCAGGAAAAAAAACTTCTAGCAGCGAAACAACAACGACGGTGGTGAACTCCACTCCGCAGGGACTCTGGCTGGAACGCTTATCCTAGATCGCACACAAGGGATCCACGGGAAACAAGCAATCAAATCTGACATGACCTGCAAACTGGCATCACACGCCAGGTCAGTACATTGAATATACTTGCAAGCTCACAATAACTAGAAGCATTCAAGAGAAACAACAACATGGAAATTACAGGTTAAGCAGGATTATCATAAGATCATCAGGATAACATGGCGTGAACATCATGAACATGATACAGCTAGAACAATAAGAGCATGGCATGAACATAAAAATCTGACGATACTAGCATGCAACATGATGACACTATATGCACCATTTATTCTGCTCGGGTTACCTCGTAACAATCACATGCATCACTTACCAATCTCGGACATCACACGATCATCTCAGGATCCAATCAAGCTTGGTATAAACAATACCATAGTAATCATTAAATGACCACAAGGAGCTTGATCTTTACCCATGATTCTCGCACAACATCACGAATATCCAACAACTCGATATCCTTGATACCACGGTGATCATTCACGGATCACAAACAGAACCACTCTGGGCTCAACGGGTTACCTCGTAACCAAACGGTGATCATTTACGGATCACAAACGAAACCACTCTGGGCTCAATGGGTTACCTCGTAACCAAACGGTGATCATTCACGGATCACATAACCAACTTATCTCATCATCGAATCGGGGTTGTTATTAAGCACATCATTATTATTACCGTGGACCCATAGTGTGACCAACTACAAACTGGGCCCTTATCCGTGGGCGCGGCTATCGATAGATTTAATACACACACTCTGCAGAGGTAGCGCACTTTACCCACACCACGGAACCCATGGCCTCGCGCTCCCATTCGGGTGGACCAACAGCGTTCCGACAAAACCGTCCTACTACCATGACACTCTCCCGGCCACTCCGACTCACTCCCCACTGGGCTAAGTCCTGGGTGGCCCCGTGCCTACCAAAGGCACAAACGGCCACCATCGTGGCAAAACAAAAATGGTCCCAAACGGGGACAAGCCGACTACAACAACTACGGGCACACAAGGCTTATGTTCGCCTACCTAATCAGGGTAGCGCGCGCCCATAACCTTCCCTCGTGGGAGGCACCGGCGAGAGGCACGACAATAGACCCAGTTAGGACCCTCCCAAAAAGGCAAGTGTGGTTGCACTGGTCATCTCGATATGGTGGCACTATGACTCAGCCAACAGTTGTTCAAGTTCAATTTAATCCTGTTAAACTTGAATGCAAATATGCCGAGCCATGATAAAATAACATGATGCAATTACAATGTATGAGCATGATATCAACATAAGCATGAGGGTAGTGCAACATAATCATCAAGCATAACCATAATGAAACATTAACCAAATGAGCATGGCAAACTGACGAGCATAACATTACACATGAGCATGCCATGACCACTAGCATCATAAATAAATACCATGCAAGAACTCATCCAGAATACTACCAAGTAAGCATATAACCAACTGGATACAAAGTAACATGCATAGCTACAACACTAGATAATAGATCGTAAAGATGCATCCAAAAGAACACACTGCTACTACTATCAAGGCTGACATATAACAATACTAGTGATAAGTGCAAGATAACAAGATGTAGAAGAGCATAGCATGAAAGTGAACACAGATCTCTAAGCACCACCAAAACAACGATAACCGTATCAAAACAAGGAAACATTTATTAAACATTCAAGTTGAAAACCATGGCTACTGCATGACTATCATGCAATTGGTTGTTGTGGCTTGCCT